>NW_027640713.1:0-207000 GCF_949752795.1 Hyperoodon ampullatus | reverse complement strand
TTCCTCAGTGAAAGGGACTCAAAACCCCATATTACCCGCAGAGGAATATATCTGACTAGTAAGAATCTAAAAAACTATGTATTGATATGTCTCCGTAAGGGAATCAAGTGTGTCTAGACTGTAATAAACATGGCAGTGAGAATCAGCTCAAACCCACTATAAAAAGGAATATCAAAAACAAAACAGAAAAACTGGGAAATTTTTTACAATTCATTCAGGGTCTCTGATGAAACCTGGAAGACCCTATGTACAATGACAGCTGAATGTGGCATAAGGCTGGACACTTGGGACTGAGAGGATTGGTGAGATGGGGTGAGCAAATGCAGACCTTTTAAAGTACAAATGCCTGGCACCCATTCCATGGGTCCCAACTCTCCAGGTTAAAGGGAATATTACTACAGCTATAACATGTACGGGAAACGTAGAGAACGGACACACTGTGAATACGAAAGGTTTCTAAAACTCAACGACTAGTCCCTCTCCTGGTGCTCCGTTTTGACTTTCTATCTGCTTTACTATCAACCTCTCAACTTGGAGAGACAGCCCCTTTAACCTCCTGGTTCACACAGGTTGCCAATTTGGCAGAGGATGAAAGGGAAGAGGGAGAACCAATGAGAGAGTAGCTGTTAGGCATTTAGACGCGCATATATCACTGTAATTTCCCGGCAGGAAGAAGAATTAACAAAAGTCTCAGCCACCCACCGGGAACCAGTATAGGTCCTGAACCAAAATTTTGGTCTTGCGGTCAGCTCACAAAAAACAAGTTAAAAAATGGAGCTCAGGGGCACAGCAATTCACAAACTGGCCGAGTAATAAAGGACAAGTATGGTCCCAAAATCTGTTGAGGGAAGGCAACGAGGCGGACTTGAAAGCGAGGCAGAATAGCAGGAAACAGATTTCAAGAGGTACGTTGGAATCGCCTTTAAAGCACAGGAAGAGGGGCACAGCTTCGACAATGATGCACTTGGCCAAAAAGGGCGTATGCGTTTTCTCCTGAATATATTCAGGAGAAAACACATACGCCCTTTTTGGCCAAGCAAGCAAGCGGGCAATGCAAATCTGCACTACAAAGAAGTATCACTTCCCACCGGTCAAAAGGGACATCCACAAAATGTTTAAAAACCAGAAAGGCAAGACAGGCCCTGGAGAACAGGCAGCCTTGTTATGCTGATGGGCGGAATGTCAATTGCCAACTGCCTCTCTGGAGGAGTGCATTGTGTTCCCTAAAACAAGTAAACAACAGAGCTACACAGCCAAGGGCACTTCCAGTCTAGGGAATATACCTTGGGAAAACTGAAAATCAATAAGACAGTGCCACCCAAAAATTTAGGGCTGCACTGCTTACAAGGACCTCAACTTGGGTACACCTGAAATATCCCTGGAAATATAAAAATGGTTCAAAAAATTGTGGTACTTACGTACGATGGAATATCCCTCAGCCAAGAAATCAATGTCATAAGACCAGTAGCAGCAAAATGGGTGGATTCAGGTACGATGATTGTAAGTGAAATAAGTCACACAGAAAAAGAAACTTATCATAAGATATCACTTATGAAGATCCTGTAAACATGGCTACACTTGAACTGAGTTAGGAAATAGAACAGTGTCTCACATTTAGAAAACACTGTTTTGCCTGCTTAAGGGGGAAGGAGAGGTGGGGTGATGCATAAAACCAGAGTTTGATATAAGCACAGGTACCGTTCCAAAAACCAACTATGGAATAGACAAGACCTACACCTTCCTCAGTGGAAGGGACTCAAAACCCCATATTTCCCGCAGAGGAATATATCTGACTAGTAAGAATCTTAAAACCTATGTATTGATATGTCTCCGTAAGGGAATCAAGTGTGTCTAGACTGGCATAAACATGGCAGCGAGAATCAGCTCAAACCCACTATAAAAAGGAATTTCAAAAACAAAACAAAAAAACTGGGAAATTCTTTACAATTCCTTCAGGGTCTCTGATGAAACCTGGAATGACCTTATGTACAACGACAGCTGGATGAGGCATAAGGCTGGACACTTGGGACTGAGAGGATTGGTGAGATTGGGTGAGCAAATGCAGACCCTTTAAAGCACAAATGCCTGGCACCCATTCCATGGGTCCCAACTCTCCAGGTTAAAGGGAATATTACTACAGCTATAACATGTACGGGAAACCTAGAGAACGGACGCACTGTGAATACTAAAGGTCTCTAAAACTCAACGAATAGTCCCTCTCCTGGTGCTCCGGTTTGACTTTCCATCTGCTTTACTATCAACCTCCCAATTTGGAGAGACAGACCCTTTAACCTCCTGGTTCGCACAGGTTGCCAAATTGGCAGAGGATGAAAGGGAAGAGGGAGAACCAATGAGAGAGTAGCTGTTAGGCATTTGGACGGGCACATATCACTCTAATATCCCGGCAGGAAGAAGAATTAACCAAAGTCTCAGCCACCCACCGGGAACCAGTATAGGTCCTGAACCAAAATTTTGGACTTGCGGTCAGCTCACCAAAAACGAGTTGAAAAATGGAGCTCAGGGGCACAGCAATTCACAAACTGGCCGAGTAATGAAGGACAACTCTCTTGCAAATATCTGTTGAGGGAAGGCAACGAGGCGGACTTGAAAGCGAGGCAGAATAGCAGGAAACAGATTTCAAGAGGTAAGTTGGAATCGCCTTTAAAGCACAGAAATAGGGGCCCAACTTCGACAATGATGCAATTGGCCAAAAACGGCGTATGTGTTTTCTCCTGAATATATACAGGAGAAAACGCATACACCGTTTTTGGCCAAGCAAGCCAGCGGGCAACGCAAATCTGCACTACAAAGAAGTATCACTTCCCACCAGTCAAAAGGGACATCCACAAAATGTGTAAAAACCATAAAGGCAAGACAGGCCCTGGAGAACAGGGAGCCTTGTTATGCTGATGGGCGGGATGTAAATTGCCAACTGCCTCTCTGGAGGAGTGCATTGTGTTCCTTAAAACTAGTAAAGAACAGAGCTACAGAGCCAAGGGCACTACCAGTCTAGGGAATATACCTTGGGAAAACTGAAAATCAATAAGACAGAGCCACCCCAAAATTTAGGGCTGCACTGCTTACAAGGACCTCAACTTGGGTACACCTTAAATATCCCAGGAAATATAAAAATGGTTCAAAAAATTGTGGTACTTACGTACGATGGAATATCCCTCAGCCATGAAATCAATGTCATAAGACGAGTAGCAGCAAAATGAGTGGATTCAGGTACGATCATTCTAAGTGAAATAAGTCACACAGAAAAAGAAACTTATCATAAGATATCACTTATGAAGATCCTGTAAACATGGCTAAACTTGAACTGAGTTAGGAAAGAGAACAGTGTCTCACATTTAGAAAACACTCTTATGCCTGCTTAAGGGGGAAGGAGAGGTGGGGTGATGCATAAACCAGAGTTTGATATAAGCACAGGTACCGTTCCAAAAACCAACTATGGAATAGGCAAGACCTACACCTTCTTCAGTGAAAGGGACTCAAAACCCATATTTCCCGCAGAGGAATATATCTGACTAGTAACAATCTTAAAACCTATGTATTGATATGTCTCCGTAAGGGAATCAAGTGTGTCTAGACTGGCATAAACATGGCAGCGAGAATCAGCTCAAACCCACTATAAAAAGGAATTTCAAAAACAAAACAAAAAAACTGGGAAATTCTTTACAATTCCTTCAGGGTCTCTGATGAAACATGGAATGACCCTATCTACAACGACAGCTGGATGTGGCATAAGGCTGGACACTTGGGACTGACACGATTGGTGAGATTGGGTGAGCAAATGCAGACCCTTTAAAGCAATAGTGCATGGCACCCATTCCATGGGTCCCAACTCTCCCGGTTGAAGGGAATATTACTACAGTTATAACATGTACGAGAAACCTAGAGAACGGACACACTGTGAATATGAAAGGTTTCTAAAACTCAACAAATAGTCCCTCTCCTGGTGCTCCGGTTTGACTTTCCATCTGATTTACTATCAATCTCCCAACTTGGAGAGACAGCCCCTTTTACCTCCTGGTTCGCACAGGTTGCCAATTTGGCAGAGGATGAAAGGGAAGAGGGAGAACCAATGAGAGAGTAGCTGTTAGGCATTTGGACGGGTACATATCACTGTAATTTCCCGGCAGGAAGAAGAATTAACCAAAGTCTCAGCCCCCCACCGGGAACCTGTATAGGTCCTGAACCAAAATTTTCGACTTGCGGTCAGCTCACAAAAACGATTGGAAAAATGGAGCTCAGGGGCACAGCAATTCACAAATTGGCAGAGTAATAAAGGACAACTATCGTCCAAAAATCTGTTGAGGGAAGGCAACGAGGCGGACTTGAAAGCGAGGCAGAATAGCAGGAAACTGATTTCAAGAGGTACGTTGGAATCACCTTTAAAGCACAGGAAGAGGGGCACAACTTCGACAATGATGCACTTGGCCAAAAAGGGTGTATGCGTTTTCACCTGAATATATTCACGAGAAAACGCACACGCCCTTTTTGGCCAAGCAAGCAAGTGGGCAATGCAAATCTGCACTACAAAGAAGTATCACTTCCCACCGGTCAAAAGGGACATCCACAAAATGTGTAAAAACCAGAAAGGCAACACAGGCCCTGGAGAACAGGGAGCCTTTTTATGCTGATGGGTGGGATGTAAATTGCGAACTGCCTCTCTGGAGGAGTGCATTGTGTTCCCTAGAACAAGTAAACAACAGAGCTACAGAGCCAAGGGCACTTCCAGTCTAGGGAATATACTTTGGGAAAACTGAAAATCAATAAGACAGAGCCAGCCCAAAATTTAGGGCTGCACTGCTTCAAGAACCTCATCTTCAGTACACCTTAAATATCCCAGGAAATATAAAAATGGTTCATAAAATTGTGGTACTTACCTAAGATGGAATATCCCTCAGCCATGAAATCAATGTCATAAGACCTGTAGCAGCAAAATGACAGGATTCAGGTACGATGATTCTAAGTGAAATAAGTCACACAAAAAAAGAAACTTATCATAAGATATCACTTATGAAGATCCTGTAAACATGACTAGACTTGAACTGAGTTTGGAAAGGGAACAGAGTCTCACATTTAGAAAGCACTCTTATGCCTGCTTAAGGGGGAAGGAGAAGTTGGGTGATGCATAAAACTTGATTTTGATATAAGCACAGGTACCGTTCCAAAAACCAGCTAAAGAATAGACAAGACCTACACCTTCCTCAGTGAAAGGGACTCAAAACCCCATATTTCCCGCAGAGGAATATATCTGACTAGTAAGAATCTTAAAACCTATGTATTGATATGTCTCCGTAAGGGAATCAAGTGTGTTTAGACTGGCATAAACATGACAGCGAGAATCAGCTCAAACCCACCATAAAAAGGAATTTCAAAAACAAAACAAAAAAAACAGGGAAATTCTTTACAGTTCCTTCAGGGTCTCTGATGAAACCTGGAATGACCCTATCTACAATGACCGCTGGATGTGGCATAAGGCTGGACACTTGGGACTGAGAAGATTGGTGAGATTGGGTGAGCAAATGCAGACACTTAAAGCAAAAATGCACGGCATCCATGATATGGTTCCCAACTCTCCAGGTTGAAGGGAATATTACTACAGCTATAACATGTACAGGATATCTAGAGAATGGACACACTGTGAATGTGAAAGGTTTCTAAAACTCAACGAATAGTCCCTCTCCTGGTGCTCCGGTTTGACTTTCCAACTATTTTACTATCAATCTCCCAACTTGGAGAGAAAGCCCCTTTAACCTCCTGGTTCGCACAGGTTGCGATTTTGGCAGAGGATGAAAGGGAAGAAGGAGAACCAATGAGAGAGTAGCTGTTAGGCATTTGGACGGGCACATATCACTCTAACTTCCCGGCAGGAAGATGAATTAACCAAAGTCTCAGCCCCCCACCGTGAACCAGTATAGGTCCTGAACCAAAATGTTGGACTTGCGGTCAGCTCACAAAAAACGAGTTGAAAAATGGAGCTCAGGGGCACAGCAATTCACAAACTGGCCGAGTAATAAAGGACAACTATCGTCCAAAAATCTGTTGAGGGAAAGCAACGAGGCGGACTTGAAAGTGAGGCAGAATAGCAGGAAATAGATTTCAAGAAGTACGTTGGAATCGCCTTTAAAGCACAGTAAGAGGGACACAACTTCGACAATGATGCACTTGGCCAAAACGTGTGTATGCGTTTTCTCCTGAATATATTCAGGAGAAAACGCATACGCCTTTTTTGGCCAAGCAAGCAAGCGGGCAATGCAAATCTGCACTACAAAGAAGTATCACTTCCCACCGGTCAAAAGGGATATCCACAAAATGTGTAAAAACCAGAAAGGCAAGACAGGCCCTGGAGAACAGGGAGCCTTGTTATGCTGATGGGCGGGATGTAAATTGCCAACTGCCTCTCTGGAGGAGTGCATTGTGTTCCCTAAAACAAGTAAACAACAGAGCTACAGAGCCAATGGCACTTCCAGTCTAGGGAATATACCTTGGGAAAACTGAAAATCAATAAGACAGAGCCACCCCAATATTTAAGGCTGCACTGCTTACAAGATCCTCAACTTGGGTACACCACAAATATCCCAGGAAAGATAAAAATGGTTCAAAAAATTGTGGTACTTACATACGATGGAATATCCCTCAGCCATACAGTCAATGTCACAAGACCAGTAGCAGCAAAATGATTGGATTCAGGTACGATGATTCTAAGTGAAATAAGTCACACAGAAAAAGAAACTTATCATAAGATATCACTTATGAAGATCCTGTAAACATGGCTACACTTGAACTGAGTTAGGAAAGAGAACAGAGTCTTACATTTGGAAAACACTCTTATGCCTGCTTAAGGGGGAAGGAGAGGTGGGGTGATGCATAAAACCAGAGTTTGATATAAGCACAGGTACCGTTCCAAAAACCAACTATGGAATAGACAAGACCTAGACCTTCCTCAGTGAAAGGGACTCAAAACCACATATTTCCCACAGAGGACTATATCTGACTAGTAAGAATCTTAAAACCTATGTATTGATTTGTATCCGTAAGGGAATCAAGTGTATCTAGACTGGCATAAACATGTCACAGAGAATCAGCTCAAACCCACTATAAAAGGAATTTCAAAAACAAAACAAAAAACAGGAAAATTCTTTACAATTCCTTCAGGGTCTCTGAGGAAACCTGGAATGACCGTTTCTACAATGACAGCTGGATGTGGCATAAGGCTGGACCCTTGGGACTGATAGGATTGGTGAGATTTGGTGAGCAAATGCAGACCCTTTAAAGCAATAATGCATGGCACCCATTCCATGGGTCCCAACTCTCCAGGTTGAAGGGAATATTACTATAGCTATAACATGTATGGGAAACCTAGAGAATGGACACACTGTGAATATGAAAGATTTCTAAAACTCAACAAATAGTCCCTCTCATGGTTCTCTGGTTTGATTTTCCACTGCTTTAGTGTCAAAATCTCAACTTGGAGAGACAGCCCCTTTAACTTCCTGGTTCGCACAGGTTGCCAATTTGGCAGAGGATGAAAGGGAAGAGGGAGAACCAATGAGAGAGTAGCTCTTAGGCATTAGGACGGGCACATGTCACTCTAATTTACCGGCAGGAAGAATAATTAAACAAAGCCTCAGCCACCCACCGGGAACCAGTATAGGTACTCAACCAAACTTTTGGACTTGCGGTCAGCTCACAACAAACGAGTTGAATAATAGAGCTCAGGGGCACAGCAATTCACACACCGGCAGAGTAATAAAGGACAACTATCATCCAAAAATCTGTTGAGGGAAGGCAACGAGGCGGACTTGAAAGCCAGACAAAATAGTAGGAAACAGATTTAGAGAGGTACGTTGGAATCGCCTTTAAAGCACAGGAAGAGGGGCACAACTTCAACAATGATCCACTAGGCCAAAAAGGACGTATGCATTTTCTCCCGAATATATTCAGGAGAAAATGCATGGGCCCTTTTTGACCAAGCAAGCAAGCGGGCAATGCAAATCTGCACTACAAAGAAGTATCACTTCCGACCATTCAAAAGGGACATCCACAAAATGTGTAAAATCCAAAAAGGCAAGACAGGCCCTGGACAACAGGGAGCCTTGTTTTGCTGCAGGGCGGGATGTAAATTGCCAACTGACTCTCTGGAGGAGTTCACTGTGTTCCCTAAAACACGTAAACAACAGAGCTACAGAGCCAAGGGCACTTCCAGTCTAGGGAATATACCTTGGGAAAACTGAAAATCAATAAGACACAGCCACCCCAATATTTAGGGCTGCACTGCTAACAAGAACCTCAACTTGGGTACACCATAAATATCCCAGGAAAGATAAAAATGGTTCAAAAAATTGTACTTGCATACGATGGAATATCCCTCAGCCATACAATCAATGTTCCAAGACCAGTAGCAGCAAAATGAGTGGATTCAGGTACGATCATTCTAAGTGAAATAAGTCACACAGAAAAAGAAACTTATCATAAGATATCACTTATGAAGATCCTGTAAACATGGCTACACTTGAACTGAGTTAGGAAAGAGAGCAGAGTCTCACATTTGGAAAACACACTTATGCCTGCTTAAGGGGGAAGGAGAGGTGGGGTGATGCATAAAACCAGAGTTTGATATAAGCACAGGTACCGTTCCAAAAACCAACTAAGGAATAGACAAGACCTATACCTTCCTGAGAGAAAGGAACTCAAAACCCCATATTTCCCACAGAGGAATATATCTGACTAGTAAGAATCTTAAAACCTATGTATTGATATCTCTCCATAAGGGAATCAAGTGCGTCTAGACTGGCATAAACATGGCAGCGAGAATCAGCTCAAACCCACTATGAAAAGGAATTACAAATACAAAACAAAACAAAAAAGGAAATTCTTCACAATTCCTTCAGGGTCTCTGATGAAACCTGGAATGACCCTATCAAAAGTGACAGCTGGATGTGGCATAAGGCTGGACACTTGGGAATGAGAAGATTGGTGAGATTGGGTGAGCAAATGCAGACCCTTTAAAGCAATAATGCATGGCACCCATTCCATGGGTCCCAATTCTCCAGGTTGATGGGAATATTACTACAGCTATAACACGTACGGGAAACCTAGAGAATGGACACACTGTGAATACGAAAGGTTTCTAAAACTCAACGAATAGTCCCTCTCCTGGTGCTCCCGTTTGACTTTCCAACTGCTTTACTATCAATCTCCCAACTTGGAGAGACAGCCCCTTTAACCTACTGGTTCGCACAGGATGCCAGTTTGGCTGAGGATGAAAGTGAAGAGGGAGAACCAATGAGAGAGTAGCTGTTAGGCATTTGGACGGGCACATGTCTATCTAATTTCCCAGCAGGAAGAAGAATTAACCAAAGTCTCAGCCCACCATCGGAATCCAGTAGAGGTCCTTAACCAAAATTTTGGACTTGCGGTCGGCTCACAAAAAAAGGGTAGAATAATGGAGCTCAGGGGCACAGCAATTCACAAACTGGCAGAGTAATAAAGGACAACTATCGTCCAAAAGTCTGGTGAGGGAAGGCAACGAGGCGGACATGAAAGCGAGGCAGAATAGCAGGAAACAGATTTCAAGAGGTACGTTGGAATCGCGTTTAAAGCACAGAAAGAAGGGCAAAATTTCAAAAATGATGCACTTGGCCAAAAAGAGCGTATGCGTTTTCTCATGAATATATTCAGGAGAAAACGCATACGCCCTTTTTGGACAAGCAAGCAGGCGGGCAATGAAAATCTGCACTACAAAGAAGTATCACTTTCCACAGGTCTAAAAGGGACATCCACGAAATGTGTAAAAACCAGAAAGGCAAGACAGGCCCTGGAGAACAGGGAGTCTTGTTTTGCTGATGGGTGGGATGTAAATTGCCAACTGCATTTCTGGAGGAGTGCATTGTGTTCCCAAAAACAAGTAAACAACAGAACTACGGAGCCAAGGGCACTTCCAGTCTAGGGAATATTCCTTGGGAAAACTGAAAATCAATAAGACAGAGCCACCCCAAAATTTAGGGCTGCACTGATTACAAGGACCTCAACTTGGGTACACCTTAAATATTCCAGGAAATATGAAAATGGTTCAAAAAATTGTGGTACTTACGTACGATGGAATATCCCTCAGCCATGAAGTCAATGTCATAAGACCAGTAGCAGCAAAATGAGTAGATACAAGTACGATGATTCTAAGTGAAATAAGTCACACAGAACAAGAAACTTATCATAAGATATCACTTATGAAGATCCTGTAAACATGGCTACACTTGACCTGAGTTAGGAAAGAGAACAGAGTCTCATATTTAGAAAGCACTCTTATGCCTGCTTAAGGGGGAAGGAGAGGTGGGGTGATGCATAAAACCGGAGTTTGATATAAGCACAGGTACTGTTCCAAAAACTAACTATGGAATAGACAAGACCTACACCTTCCTCAGTGAAAGGGACTCAAAACCCCATATTTCACGCAGAGGAATTTATCTGACTAGTAAGAATCTTAAAACCTATTTATTGATATGTCTTCATAAGGGAATCAAGTGTGTCTAGACTGGCATAAGCATGGCAGCGAGAACCAGCTCAAACCCACTATAAAAAGGAATTTCAAAAACAAAACAAAACAAACATGGAAATTCTTCACAATTCCTTCAGGGTCTCTGATGAAACCGGGACTGACCCAATCTACAACGACAGATGGATGTGGCATAATGCTGGACACTTGGGACCGAGAGGATTGGTGAAATTCGGTGAGCAAATGCAGACCCTTTAAAGCAATAATGAATGGCACACATTCCATGGTTCCCAACTCCCCAGCTTGAAGGGACTATTACTACAGATATAACATGTAAGGGAAAAATAGAGAATGGACACACTGTTAATATGAAAGGTTTCTAAAACTCAATGAATAGTCCCTCTCCTGGTGCTCCGGTTTGACTTTCCATCTGCTTTACTATCAACCTCCCAACTTGGCGAAACAGCCCCTTTAACCTCCTGGTTCGCACAGTTGCCAATTTGGCAGAGGATGAAAGGGAAGAGGGAGAACCAGTGAGAGAGTAGCTCTAAGGCATTTGGACGGGCACATGTCACTATAATTTCCCAGCAGGAAGAAGAATTAACCAAACTCTCAGCCCCCCACCGGGAACCAGTATAGGTCCTGAACCACAATTTTGGACTTTCGGTCAGCTCACAAAAAACAAGTTGAAAAATGGAGCTCAGGGGCACAGCAATTCACAAACTGGCAGAGTAATAAAGACAACTCTTGTCCAAAAATCTGTTGAGGGAAGGCAACGAGGTGGACTTGAAAGCTAGGCAGAATATCAGGAAACAGATTTCAAGTGGTACGTTGGAATTGACTTTAAAGCACAGGATGAGGGGCACAACTTCAACAATGATGCACTTTAGCAAAAAGGGCATATCCGTTTTCTCCTCAATATATTCAGAAGAAAACGCATACGCCTTTTTTGGCCAAGCAAGCAAGCGTGACATGCAAATCTGCACTACAAAGAAGTATCACTTCTCACTGTTCAAAAGGGACATCCACAAAATGTGTAAAATACAGAAAGGCAAGACCGGCCACGGAGAACAGGGAGGCTTGTTTTGCTGATGGGCGGGATGTAAACTGCCAACTGCATCTCTGGAGGAGTGCATTGTGTTCCCTAAAACAAGTAAACAACAGAGCTACAGAGCCAAGGGCACTTCCAGTCTAGGGAATATTCCTTGGGAAAACTGAAAATCAATAAGACATAGCCACCCCAAAATTTAGGGCTGCACTGCTTACAAGAACCTCAACTTGGGTACACCTTAAATATACCAGGAAATATAAAAATGGTTCAAAAAATTGTGGTACTTCCGTACGATGGAATATCCCTCAGCCATGCAATCAATGGCATAAGACCAGTAGCAGCAAAATGAGTGGATTGAGGTATGATGCTTTTAAGTGAAATAAGTCACACAAAAAAAGAAACTTATATTAAGATATCACTTATGAAGATCCTGTAAACATGGCTACACTTGAACTCAGTTAAGAAAGAGAACAGAGTCTCACCTTTCTAAAACACTCTGATGCCTGCTTAAGGGGGAATGAGAGGTGGGGTGATGCATAAAACCAGAGTTTGATATAAGCACAGGTACCGTTCCAAACACAAACTATGGAATAGACAAGACCTACACCTTCATCAGTGAAAGGGACCCGAGGCATCTGTGAGTAACCATGAGCTGAGGCCCAGGCCAGCTGCTGCTGATCTTTTCCCACCCTTCCCAGGTAAAACACCTGAATATGTACAAGGGCTTGAAAGCTTAGAGGAAGGGCCGTGGAGCCACACCAGCGACAGCACGCAGGCCAACTTGGTGCCTACAGGCCAGCCAGGATGGTCCTGGCCCTGAGCGCTCTTCTGGAAGCTTCCCAATGCCCTGCCTGAGATACCCCTACTGTCCCTGCCCCCACTGCTTTTTTCCTTCCTCACCTCTGTCCGGAGAGAAATTCCAATAGAAGGTGTGGGTGATACATCCTCTTGTTTACACGTGGCATCCTGGCAACTCCTGCAGAAAGTCCAGCAGAGTCCCACTCACACCGGGCCACCCACAAAGCCGTGGCCCCTCACTCCCTCCCACCAGCACAGCCCCGAGACTGCTGACGGGGCAGAGAATATGGAGTCAGGCACAGCTTCAGGGACTATTGCTGCCTGCAGCGCTTTTTATATTGACCTCATCCCAGGCACACCTGGGGAGGGCCGGCCGGCAGGGTCAGGCTACCCAGGTCAGCTAATCCTCAGCCCTCAGGGAATCACATTGTTGAAAATGGACCTCGCTAAGGCAGAATAGAAGCCAAGGAATAAAAGGACACAATGCCATTTGTAGCACCGTATGTGTGTCTAGAGGTAATCACGTGACTTGATGTAAATCAGAAAGTGAAAGACACATATGATATCTTATCTCTTATAGGTGTGACCGAAAAATGGATACCAGGACAGATATTTCCACGGAGAAGGGCAATCACAGATTCATTAAAAAAAGTTATGGTTCACCAATGGAAACGTGTGAGGGTTGGTTTCATTATGATATTGGGGTTAACAGACATATACAAACACAGGTGACATATATAATCACCAAAGACCTACAGAGTACCAAGAGAAGACTACTCAACATTCTGTCATAAGGTACATGGGAAAAGGATCCCAGGAAGAACAGACATATGTATATGTGTAAAAGAACCACATCTTCCACACCTACAACAAGCCAAACATTGTAATCAAATTTGCTGTAATAAAAAATAAAAAATTAAATTAAAAACACGAACAAGAAGTAGTGAGACAAACTTGAGGGGCTTTCTCCTGGCACATTGCATTCTAAATTCCAATCTAGAACACGACTTCCATTGAGGCTCTGTTGCCCTAGTAACCAGATTTGGTAAGGGAGACCTGCTGCCACCTTGTGGCCGTTTCACACAACAGCAGCTTTAATCCCAGCGCTAATGGTCTGTTGATATTCAAAATCATTGCAGGCCTGTAAATGACACCTGCCCTGAAAACAAATCCTGGGTTCATATATCGACCAAAAAATTCAAAGGATTTCCATATTTCAAAACGACAGTTTCAAAAGGCATATTTTACACACATTAGTGTTCTGCTTCTTTTTCTTTCTTTCTTTTTTTGTTAAAAAAACGGGAATGGAATAAGGCATCCCTCATAATGGGCGAAAATATTTCCAAACGAATCAATGGACAAAGGTTTAATCTCCAATATATATAAAGACCTCATGCAGCTTAATATTAAAAAAAACAAACAACCCAATACAAAAATGGGCAGAAGATCTAAAGAGACGTTTCTTCAAAGAAGACACAGAGATGGCCAAGAGGCACATGAAAAGCTGCTCAACATCACTAATTATTAGAGAAATGCAAATCAAAACTACAATGAGGTATCGCCTCACACCTGTTAGAATCGGCATCATCAGAAAATCTACAAACAACAAATTCTGGGGAGGGTGTGGACAAAAGGATCCCTCTTCCACTAGTGGTGGAAATGTAAATTGATACAGTCACGATGGAGAACAGTATGGAGTTTCCTTAAAAAAACTAGAAATAGAATTATCATATGATCCAGCAATCCCACTTCTGGGCATATACCCAGAGAAAACCATAAATCAAAAAGGCACATTCACCACAATGCTCATTTCAGCACTATTTACGATACCCAGGTAATGGAAGCAACCTAAATACCCACAGACAGACGAATGGATAAAGATGTGGTACATATATAAAATGGAATATTACTCAGCCATAAGAAGGAATGAAACTGGTTCATTTGTAGAGACGTCGATTGATCTAGAGACTGTCATACAGAATGAAGTAAGTCAGAAAGAGACAAACAAATATTGTATATTAATGCATATATGTGGAGCCTAGAAAAATGGTACAGATGAACTGGTTTGCAGGGAAGAAATAGAGACACAGAGGTAGAGAACACACATATGGACACCAAGTGTGGGAAGCCATGGGGAGGTGGTGTTGGGATGAGTTGGGAGATTGAGATTGACCTGTATACATATATATGCATAAAATACATAACTAATAATAACCTGCTGTATAAAAAAATAAATAAAATTAAATTTCAAAATTTTTAAAAATAAAATTTAAAAATAAAACAGAAAAAAGTTCTTCCCTTCACACAGATGTATTTATATGAATGAATTATTTCCATGCTTATATCTATAAATACATAAAAGAGGAATAAAATCTAACTTGAACCAAAAAAGAAAAAAAAAAAAACCTGAACCCACGAGTTACACAGAGGAAAACACAATCAGGGCACTTGCTCCATCGGTAAACAATTCTGAAATTGGTCAGAGGTGGGGAATCATCTCCCATAGAGCCAGCAGCCCACTCCTACGCAAGGAGCGTCCTCATTGCAAAGTGGGGGGCCATGCCGAGGCATCTGTGAGTAACCGTGAGCTGAGCCCCAGGCCAGCTGCTGTTGAACTTTTCCCACCCTTCCCAGGTAAAACACCTGAATATGTACAAGGGCTTGAAAGCCTAGAGGAAGGGCCGTGGAGCCACACCAGCGACAACACGCAGGCCAACTTGGTGCCTGCAGGCCAGCCAGGATGGTCCTGGCCCTGGGCGCTCTTCTGGAAGCTTTCCATTGCCCTGCCTGAGATACCCCTCCTGTCCCGGCCACCACTGCTTTTTTGCTTCCTCACCTCTGTCCGGAGAGAAATTCCAGCGGAAGGTATGGGTGACACATCCTCTTCTTTACAGGTGGAAGCCTGGCAACTCCTGCAGAAAGTCCAGCAGAGACCCACTCACACCGGGCCACCCACAAAGCCGTGGCCCCTCACTCCCTCCCACCAGCACAGCCCCGAGACTGCTGACGGGGCAGAGAATATGGAGTCAGGCACAGCTTCAGGGGCTATTGCTGCCTGCAGCGCTGTTTATATTGACCTCAACCCAGGCACACCTGGGGAGGGCCGGCCGGCAGTGTCAGGCTACCCAGGTCAGCTAATCCTCAGCCCTCAGGGAATCACATTTTTGAAAATGGACCTCGCTAAGGCAGAATAGAAGCCAAGGAATAAAAGGACACAATGCCATTTGTAGCACCGTAGGTGTGTCTAGAGGTAATCACGTGACTTGTAGTAAGTCAGAAAGTGAAAGACACATATCATATCATATCTCTTATAGGTGTGAACGAAAAATGGATACCAGGGCAGATATTTCCACGGAGAAGGGTAATCACAGATTCATTCAACAAACTTATGGTTCACCAATGGAAAGGTGTGAGGTTTGGTTTCATTATTATATTGCGGTTAACAGACATATACAAACACAGGTGACTTATATAATGACCAAAGACCTACAGAATACCAAGAGAAGACTACTCAACATTCTTTCATAAGGTACATGGGAAAAGGATCCCAGGAAGAACGACATCTGTATATGTGTAAAAGAACCACATCTTCCACACCTACAACAAGCCAAACATTGTAATCAAATTTTCTGTAATAAAAAATAAAAAAATTAAACTAAAAACACGAACAAGATGTAGTGAGACAAACTTGAGGTGCTTTCTCCTGGCACATTCCATTCTAAATTCCAATCTAGAACACGACTTCCCTTGAGGCTTTGTTGCCCCAGTAACCAGATTTGGTAAAGGAGAACTGCTGCCACATTGTGGCCGTTTCACAAAACAACAGCTTTAATCCCAGCGCTAATGGTCAGTTGATATTCAAAATCATTGCAGGCCTGTAAATGACACCTGCCCTGAAAACAAATCCTGGGGTCATATATCGACCAAAAAATTCAAAGGATGTCCATATTTCAAAACGACAGTTTCAAAAGGCATATTTTACACACATTAGTGTTCTGCTTCTTTTTCTTTATTTCTTTTTTTGTTAAAAAAACGGGAATGGCAAAAAGCATCCCTCAGAATGGGCGAAAATATTTGCAAACGAATCAATGGACAAAGGTTTAATCTCCAATATATATAAAGAGCTCATGCAGCTTAATATTAAAAAAACAAACAACCCAATACAAAATTGGGCAGAAGATCTAAAGAGACGTTTCTTCCAAGAAGACACAGAGATGGCCAAGACCAACATGAAAAGCTGCTCAACATCACTAATTATTAGAGAAATGCAAATCAAAACTACAATGAGGTATCACCTCACACCTGTTAGAATCGGCATCATAAGAAAATCTACAAACAACAAATTCTGGGGAGGGTGTGGACAAAAGGATCCCTCTTCCACTAGTGGTGGAAATGTAAATTGATACAGTCACGATGGAGAACAGTATGGAGTTTCCTTAAAAAAACTAGAAATAGAATTACCATATGATCCAGCAATCCCACTTCTGGGCATATACCCAGAGAAAACCATAAATCAAAAAGGCACATTCACCACAATGCTCATTTCAGCACTATTTACAATAGCCAGGTAATGGAAGCAACCTAAATACCCACAGACAGACGAATGGATAAAGATGTGGTACATATATAAAATGGAATATTACTCAGCCATAAGAAGGAATGAAACTGGGTCATTTGTAGGGACGTCGATGGATCTAGAGACTGTCATACAGAATGAAGTAAGTCAGAAAGAGAAAAACAAATATTGTATATTAATGCATATATGTGGAACCTAGAAAAATGGTATAGATGAACTGCTTTGCAGGGAAGAAATAGAGACACAGAGGTAGAGAACACACGTATGGACACCAAGTGTGGGAAGCCATGGGGTGGTGGTGGTGGCATAAGTTGGGAGATTGTGATTGACCTGTATACATGTATATGCATAAAATACATAACTAATAATAACCTGCTGTATAAAAACATAAATAAAATTAAATTTTAAAATTTTAAAAAATAAAATTTAAAAATAAAACAGAAAAAAGTTCTTCCCTTCACACAGATGTATTTATATGAATGTATTATTTCCATGCTTATATCAATACATACATAAAAGAGGAATAAAATCTAACTTGAACCAAAACAGGAAAAAAAACCTGAACCCACCAGTTATACAGAGGAAAACCCTATCAGGGCACTTGCTCCAGCGGTAAACAATTCTGAAATTGGTCAGAGGTGGGGAATCATCTCCCATACAGCCAGCAGCCCACCCCCCAAGCAAGGAGGGTCCTCATTGCAAAGCTGGGGGACCAAGCCAAGGCATCTGTGAGTAAACGTGAGCTGAGCCCCAGTCCTGCTGCAGCTGAACTCTTCCCACCCTTTCCAGTTAAAACACCTGAATATGTACAAGAACTTGCAAGCCTAGAGGAAGGGCTGTGGAGCCACACCAGCGACAGCACACAGGCCGACTTGGTGCCTGCAGGCCAGTCAGGATGGTCCTGTCCCCAGATGCTGTTCTGGAAGGTTTCCATTTCCCTGCCTGAGATACCCCTCCGGCCATGGCCCCCACTGCTTTTTTACTTCCTCACCTCTGCCTGGGGAGAAATTCCAGCGGCAGGTATCGGTGACACATCCTCTTCTTTAGCAGGTGGCAGCCTGGCAACTCCTGCAGAAAGTCCAGCAGAGCCCCACTCACACTGGGCCACCCACAAAGCCACGGCCCCTCACTCCCTCCCACCAGCACAGCCCAGGCACTGCCTACAGGGCAGAGAATATGGCGTCAGTCACAGCTACAAGGGCTGTCGCTCACTGGAGAGCTGTTTATATTGCCCTCAACCCAGGCACACCTGTGGAGGACTGGCAGGCAGTTTCAGGCTGCCAAAATCAGCCAATCCTCACCCCTCAGGGGCTCACAGTTGCAGAAAATGAAACTTGCTAAACGCGCCAGGCCCTAGGAACAGGTGTGGGCTCTTGAGAGTCAGGATAGACAAGGGGCTGCAGCTGCGGCTTGTTTTCTTATCATTTTATCTGGTCCATGTGTGGAAAACAACTTCAAGAAGACCCTATCCTAATGAGAGGAACCCAGGAGTCAGGGAGAGGAGTGATGGTGGGTGGAGACAGAGGCCTGGTGCCCTGTCTGCAGTGGAAGTGTCTGGAAGACCAGGCAGAAAGAGCCTGCAGAGAGTGATAGCCATGGTCACAGACCTGTCAGAGCTGCTGTTTGTTAGTTCAAGTCCTGCTCTGAGGTATTCTGTGTCAACTGTGAGCGACAGGTGACCTGGGGGTTCTCTGCAAGGTGGGCTATGTGCACAGTTCCTGTGTGTCCAGCCCTGCTGGGGTACCTGCCCAGGGGAGCTCCGTATCCTGGGAAGGGCCTGAGTAGGAGAGCCCCATGGGCTGCTGCGTAGCTGCACAGCTGACCTCCATACCCTGGGAGGGACTTGACCACGAGAGCACCTTGGGCTGTGGGGTAGGGGTGCAGCCCAGGTGAGCTCCATATCCTGGGATTGGCCTGACCACGAGAGCCCCATGAGCTGCTGGAGACCTGGTAAAGTATATCAGGACAGTCAGTGAAGCCACCGAGGATATACATCCAGTAGCTCCTATTTCCTACTCCCTGCTGGTCATTCTACCTTCCACCAGGCCATGGCATTCTGTATTAGACTTCAATGATGCCTTCTTCTGTATTCCATTCATCTCAGAGTCACAAGAATTTTTGGCTTGTGAGTGGCAGGACACAACATGCAACAAAAGCAATAATGCTGGGCCGTCCTGCCCCAATGGTTCAAAAATCCCCACACCATCATTGGGGAAATGTCCTCTAAAGACCTAAAAGTTCAACCTCTGTAAAAGGGAACCCTCCTTCAATATTCAGATGACATTCTGATCGCCAGGCCTACTAAAGACGCCTCTGAACTACCTAGCCAAGAAAGGATAGAAGGTGTCCAAGAAAATCGCTCAAATATCCCAGGCTAAGGTGACATGCCTGGGCTTCATTCTCACAGATATTCGGAGAAACGCATCCCAGGATAGGGAAGAAGCCATTTGCAGCCTTACCTCTTCTAAAACTAGAACACAGCTTAGGGGTTCCTGGGGAGGCCAAGGTTTTCTGCATCTGGATCCCTAACTACAGTGTAATAGCTGGGCCTCTACATGAAATACTGACACGAAAAGATGATGATCCTTTTGAATAGAATCCAGAAGCAGCCTTTCAAGAATGGAAAGAGCAGTCAATACAGACCCTTGCCCAGGAACTCCCTAATTTATCTAAACCCTTTGACCTTTACATACCCGGTCAAAGGTTAATCGCCCTTGGAGCCTTACTGCAAAAACTGGGAAGACTTGAAATGGAGCAACACAAGAATGCTCTTCAGGTATGATAAACTATGGTCACCAAGGGCTTTGCCCACCGACTCATCAGGCCAGGATACTGGGGTATCTAAAAAGCTGGAAATCAGCAGCCCGCAAGGCCAGCTCCCTCTTAAGGGAAAAGGACCCCACGTGGTGATCCTAACCACCCATCATGCCCTGAAGTTGCAGGGGTCGCTCTGTGGACACACTGACCTCGAGTGAGGAGGCCCTCCAACTCCAACGTCCAGAGAGATAAACGGGGGCAACGGGCCCCCAAGATGACTCGTGTGACCATCACTTGACCTGGAGTTTCTCTCAGAAAACGACAAGACTGTGCCCCGAAAGAGCAGACTACTGCTTGCAGGACTTACTGCACCCAGAGGGGAGCTAATAAGCTTGGCGGGGGAAACGTATATCACGCTTTCACCATAGAAAACCCTACAGACACCGCGGTGATGGTGGCCAATATGACCGGCTGGACTGCTGGCTACTTCTAAAGGCCGTTGACTCAGTGGACGTCATGGTCCTGGATCACCACTGACCCTGGACTGTCTGGGAGTTGCGCGGGCAGGGCTCTGACACATGGTGCTGTTTGTACATTAATTCAGGGACCTAATTAAAGAAAGCACAGACTACTGGTCAGAGCATCTAGTCTGGCAAAAACTGTCAGCCTAAGGTCGCCGAACATATGTGTGGTGGGGTGAAACCTGCCACTGCAGCATCTCTGCGCCTCTCTTTCCTGGACCCTTAAAGGTCATTAGAATCTGTAACACTTCCAATGCTGGTGCTCAGGCGGACGAGAAGTGAGGCAGGAGGCCTTGGGACAATCAACCTCACCAGGAGGCTGGTGGGGAGACGTTTTGCCCCTCCCCCCATGTATCAGGGCTCCCACCACAGCATGAAGCAGTTACAAAAGAGGGGTCTGCACCCTCAACACCCCAAGAATAAGGAACGGAACAAAAAGCAGAGGAGGTGTTCGTCTCCGGCAACGTTCATTAAAAATTCCTGGGAGATAAAAAGAGAATCTGGGCAATAAAATAAAGTCTAACTTGTTTTTCCTTTGTGCTTTGTCTAATTTCACGTGCTCCTAGGGTTCCGTATGCAGAGGTCCCACACCCGGCACTTCAGACCCGATTTCTTAGTGCAGAATGGCTGGGTCGACACCTCAGCTAGCGGGGTCCCATGCAGACTCTGCGGCATAGAGCCTGAGCTGCAGCCAACGCAGCCCTCGAGAGCTCCATCCCCTCCCTCCCACTGACGCTGCCGGGGACCCTACACAGCAGCCCAGCCCACAGCCCATGGGGGAGTGCACGCTCTCACCTCTCCATTCTGTTTTCAAAATAATGTTTCCTTTGCTTCTGAACCAAACTCAGTCTTGATCTGTTGGCTCCAATGACACTGGGCACGGGGACTCCTGTTGGGGTCCACTCTGGAGGATCAGTAACAGAAATTGAGAACATTGTAACTTCAATGAACAGATGTGTGAGCCAAACTGTAGTTAACATAGAGCAGTGTATAATGCTCGGGTAAAATAAGATGTTTCTAAGACTTACATTTGATATTTCCATCACTTTCCTATAAGCAAGTTCAGTGAAGATGTCTGTCTTATTTGTCAGGTCAACATTAGAGAAATGAAGTGATTTATTTCCATGGATGTACATCGAATACTCTTGGCTGAAGCTTCAATCTTGTTTTGAATGCTTTTCCATTGAAAATGATACCTCTCTTTCAGCTCCCCCATTTCTGAGAAGTATAAAATCTTATAATTTATTATTACCAAAGGGGAAAGGTAGGAGAAAGGATAAATTAACAGTTTGGGATTAACACATACACACTGCTATGTATATAATAGATCATCAACAAGGAACTACTGTATAGCACAGGGAACTACACTGAATATTTTGCAATAACCTATAAGGGGAAATAATCTGAAAAAGAATAGATATTTTTATTGACATCATCTATCATTGACAGATAAAATGTAACCTAAGCAAGGCCGATGGTGAGCGCTTCTGACCCTGAAGATTTCAGTCATCTAAAGTTTGGGCTCTGCCTATTTCCCAAGGCCCTTAAAGGTCATACGTGTAACCGTAGCTTAAAAATTCCCCAGTTTGGGGTTCGGGGAGGCACTGATTTGGAAAAATCCCTGGTGTTCTCCTTACATGCACGGGACCCTTCCTACAGCTACAACATGCCTGTCACACCTAGAGGATGGTACACCGTTTGATCGGAAAGAGTTTGGAAAAGGCACCTCATCTCCTCATCACCTGGTGCTCGGGTTCAACCCTCCAGCATCTTTCCTAACAATCTCCTCACTTGGGGATATCAGCACCGTCAACATCCTGTTGCACACAGTTTGGAATTTGTCCAGAGGTTGAAGCGGAAGGATGAGAAAAATTTAGAGACAAGTCTTAGGTGTTCGGACAGGCACATGCCACTCTAATTTCCAATCCAGAAGACAAATTCATCAAAGTCTAGAATTGCCCACGGAAACAGAATAGGGCTAGAGGAAATCCCGCTGTTTTGTGTCCAGTTTCCAAAAACACAAGTTGAAAAATGGAACTCAGGGGCACTAAAATTCATGAAACTGCAGAGTTGAAAATATCTACCGTCGAAAAATGTCTTGAGGTAAGTCACAGAAAAGGACTTGTAAGCAAGGGAGAGTGGCAGGAAACAGATTTGAAGAGGTAGAAAGGACTCCCCATTAAAGCACAAGAAAAGGGGCTGAACATCGCCAATGATGCAGTTGGCCAAAAAGGGTGTATGCATTTTTTCTGAATATATTCAAGTAAAGGCCATACACACTTTTTATCCAACCAAACAGGTGGGCACTGGAAATCAATATCACAAAATGTATCACTTCACATCAGTCAGAAGGGCCATCCACATAAAGTGTAAACACCAGAAATGCAGGACAGGGCGAGGAGAAAAGGGAGCCCTGTGAGGCTGATAGTGGAAATGTAATTTGCCAACGGCCACTCTGGAGAAGTGTATTGTGTTTGCTAAAACATCTAAAAAATGAGCTACAGAGCATAGGGCACTTGCACTCATGGGCATATACCTTGGGAAAAACAAAAATCGACAGAAAACAGGCACCCGAACGTTTACCACCTCTCTGTTAAAAAGGGCCTCAACTTGGATATAACCTAAATGTCCCTGGAAGGATAAAATGGATAAAAGAGATGGGGTACTTATGTAGAGTGGAATATTACTCATCCAGAAATCAATGAAATAAGGCCAGTTGTAACAACTCTGGAGGAGTTACATACGATCATTCTAAGTGACATATGTCAGAAAGAAAAAGACACATATCATAAGATGTCACTTAAAGGTGGAATCAAAAATGGCTACACATGAAATAAATTACAAAACAGAAACATAGTCAAATATGTAGAAAATAGACATAAGGCTGCTAAATGGGAAAGGTGGGGAATGGTGAGGTATTATCCAGGAGGTTGAAATTAGCAAAGATACCATTCCAAGTACCAAATTGAATAACTGACAAGGCCTACACGGTACCTCAAAGAACTGCACTCAGCCCACTCAAGTCACTGGAAAATAATACATATGACTGGTAAGCATCTGAAAAAGAAGTTATTGTTGTCTCACAGTACATGAATCAAGTGGATGTACAGCAGCAAAAAACAGAGCTTTGAAAATCAGCTGTAATCAATATAAAAATAAATTTAAAACTATTTATAAAAACAGTGAGACAGACAAAAATTCTTACAACTTTTGTTGAAGGGCTATGATGTAACATGGATTGAACACATGTAGACCCACAGCAGGATGATTATATAAGGCTGCAAGCTATGCACGCTAAGAGATGTTAGAGAGGCTGGGTGAGGAAATGCAGACCTTTTAAAGTAATACTGCCTGGTACCCATTCCATGGGTCCCAAGTCTGCAGGTTCAAGGGAATCTTCTGACAGCGAAAACATGCCTGGGAAACCGAGATGAATGTACACCGTGTGCTCAGGAAAGGTGTCTAAAATGCACCTCATTTTTGATCTCCTGGTGCTGGGGTTCGCCATTCCAGCCACATTACTAACAATCTCTCCACTTGGAGAATCAGCACCTTTAACCTCCTGTTTCACACAGTTGGCAATTTGTGCAGAGGCTAAATGGGAAGAGGGGGAAACAATGAGAGATTAGCTGTAGGACTTTTGACAGGCACATGTCACTCTAATTTCCCATTAGGAAGAAGAATTAACCAAAGGCTCAGCCTGCCTCCCCAGAACCAGAATAGGGCCAGACGTAATCCAATGGTTTGGCGGCCAGCTCACAAAAAAAGCGAGTTGCAAAATGGAGCTCAGGAACAGACAATTCAAAGACCTGCAAAGATATAAATGATAACCAACGTCCAAAAATATATTCAGGTAAGGTAACGAAGAGGATCTGAATGAGAGGCAGAATTGCAGGAAACAGATTTCAAAAGGTAGATTGTACTCACATTTAAAGCATATGAAAAGCAGCAGAATTTCTAAAATGATGCGGTTGGGCAGAAGGGTGTATGCGTTTTTTCGTGAATATCTTCAGGAAAAAAACACATGCAGAGTTTTTGCCCAACCAAGCAAGAGGGAAATGCAAATCCGCACAACAAAGAAGTCTCAATTTCCACTGCTCAGAAAGGCCATCCAAAAAATGTGTACAAACCAGAAATGCAGGAGAGGCCATGGAAAACAGGGAGCCTAGTCACGCTGATGGGTGGGGTATAAATATCCAAGAGCCACTCTGAAGAAGTGTATGCTGTTTTTAAAACATCTAAAATACAAAGCCCCGGAGCAAGGGGACTTCAACTAATGGACATATAACTTGGCAAGAATAAATGTCAATAAGACACAGGCACCCCAAAGTTTAGGGCTGCTCTGCATACAAGAACCTCAACTTTGGTACACCTAAAATATCCCAGGAAAAAGAGAAATGCATAAAGAACTTGTGGTAATTTTGTACAACGGAATATCACTCAGACGTGAAATCAATGTATATAAGGCCAGTAGCAGCATAAAGAGTGGATTTAGGTATGATGATTTTAAGGGAAATTAGTCACACAGAAAAAGAATCTTATCATAAGATATCACTTATAGAGGGAATGTCAATATCACAACACATGAACTGAATTAGGAAAGAGAACAGAGTCTCACATTTAGCAAAAATCTCTTATGCCTGCTTCAGGGGAAAGGAGAGGTGGGGGTGATGCATAAAACCAGAGTTTGATATTAGCACAGGTACCATTCCATAAACCAAATACAGAATAGACAAGACATACACCTTCCTCAGTGAACGGGACTCAACACCCCTATGCCCCACAGAGGAATATATCTGACTACTAAGAATCTTAAAACCTATGTATTGATATGTCTCCGTAAGGGAATCAATTGTGTCTAGACTGGCATAAACACGTCAGTGAAAATCAGCTCAACCCCATTATAAAAATGAATTTCAAAAAACCCCCAAAAAACAGCGAAATTCTTACACAATTCCTTCAGGGGTTCTGATGAAACCTGGAATGACCCTATCTGCAAAGACAGCTGGATGAGACATAAGGCTGGACACTTGGGACTGAGAGGACTGGTGAGATTGGGAGAGAAAATGCAGACCTTTTAAAGTAGTAATGCATGCCACCATTCCATGTGTCCCAAATCTCCAGGTAGAAGGGAATATCACTACAATTATAACACGTATGGGAAACCTAGAAAATGGACACCCTGTGATGGCGAAAGGTTTCTAAAACTCTCCTAATTTTTCCTCTCCTTGTGCTCCACTTTGGCATTCCAACTGCTTTACTATCAATCTCCCAACTTAGGAGAGTCAGCCCCTATAACCTCCTGGTTCGCACAGTTTGCTAATTGTGCAGAGGATGAAAGGGAAGAGGGAGAACCAATCAGAGAGTAGATGTAGGCATTTGGACGGGCACATGTCACTCTAATTTCCCGGCAGGAAGAAGAATTAACCAAAGCCTCAGCCACCCACAGGGAACCAATATAGCCACCCCTGGAACCAGTATAGGTCCTGAAGCAAAATTGTGGATTTGCGGCCAGCTCACAAAGATGGGATTTGAAAATTGGAGCTCAGGGGCACAGCAATTCACAAACCTGCAGACTTATAAAGGACTACTCTCTTCCAAAAATCTGTTGAGGGAAGGCAATGAAGCGGCCTTGAAAATGAGCCAGAATTGCACAAAACATATTTCAAGAGGTAATTTAGAATCGCCTTTAAAGCACAGGAAAAGCATCCCAACTTGGACAGAGATGCACTTGGCCAAAAAGGGCGTATGCCTTTTCTCCTGAATATATTCAGAAGAAAACGCATACACCCTTTTTGGCCAATCAAGCAAGCGTGCAATACAAATCCACACTACAAAGAATTGTCACTTACCACCAATCAAAAGGGACATCCGAATATCTGTAAAAACCAGAAAGGCAAGAGAGAGATGGCAAGGGCATGAAGCAATGTGATCCCAATGGTCATGGAGGATTGTGATGACAAGCGCATGGAGAATTGTGATGACAAGATTATGTACCATTTTGTTGACAAAGGCAAGGAGCATTATGATGACAAGGTTCATGGAGCACCGTGATGACAAGCATCATGGAGCATTGTGATTACAGGGGTCATGGAGCATTGGGATGACAAGCGCATGGATCATTGTGATGACAATGGTCATGGAGCATTTTAATGACAAGAGTCCCGGATCATTGTGTTGTCAGGGTTCATGGAGCGTTGTGATGACAGTGGTCATGGTGCATTGTGATGACAGGGGTCATGGCGCATTGTGATGAGAAGGTCATGGAGCATTGGGCTGAAAATGTCCATGGAGTACTGTGATGACAGGGGTCATGGAGCATTGTGATGACAAGGTACTGGAGCACTGTGATGAGAAGACCATGGAGCCTTGTGATGACAAGTCTCATGGAACATTCTGATGAAAAGTGCCATGGAGCATTGTGATTACAGGGGTCTTGGAGCATTGTGATGACAAGGGCATGGAGCATTGGGATGAGAAGGCCATGGAGCGTTCTGATGACATGCATCATGGAGCTTTGTGATGACAAGGGCATGGAGAATTGTGATTTCAGCGGTCTTGGAGCACAGTGATGAAAAGGACATGGATCATTGTGATGAAAAAGGCATGGAGCCTTGTCATGACAGGGTTCAAGGAGCAAACTGACAACTAGTGTCAGGGAGCTTTGTGATGACAAGGGTATTGAGTATTGTGATGACAAAGGTCATGGAGCATTGTGATGAGAAGACCATGGATAATTGTGATGACGAGCGTCATGGGGCGTTGTGATGACAAGTGTTATGGAACATATTGATCACAAGGATTTGGAGCATTTTGATGACAGAGGTCATGGAGCATTTTGGTTTCATTGTGATGACAATAGCCTGAAGCATTATGATGATGGGCATGGTGCATTGTGATGACAGGGTTCATGGAGCATTGAGATGAAAAGGGGCATGGAGCATTGCAATTACAGGAGTCTTGGAGCATTGTGATGACAAAGGCATGGAACATCGTGAATGAGAAGGCCATGGAGCATTCTGTTGACATGCGTCATGGAGCTTTGTGATGACAAGGGCATGGAGCATTGTGATTACAGGGGTCTTGGAGCATTGTGATGACAAGGGTCATGGAGCCTTGTGATGACAAGGCTGTGGAACATTGTGATGGCAGGGGTCATGGAGCATTGTTATGACAGGGTAATGGAGCATTGTGATGACAAGGGCATGGAGCATTGGTCTGAAAAGTTTCATGGATTATTGTGATGAGAGGGGACAAGGAGCATTGTGATGACAAGGGCATGGAACACTGTGATACATGGGTCATGGAGGATTGTAATGAGAAGCGCATGGAGCATTGTGATAAGAATGGCATCGAGCATTGTGATGAAAAGCATCATGGAGCCTGTGATGACAAGGGCATGGAACAATGTGATGAGAGGGTTCATGGAGCATTGTGATGACAATGGCATGCAGCATTGTGATGACAAGGGTCATTGAGCTTTTTGATGACAAAGGTCATGGAGCATTTTGATGACAAGGGTGTGGTGCATTCTGTTGTGAAGGGCAGGGAGCATTGTGATGACAGTGGTTATGGAACATTGTGATGTCAGGGGAATGGAGCATTGTGATGATAAAGGCATGTAGAATTGTTGTGACAAGGGTCATGGAATATTGTGATGACAGGGGTGAGGGAGTATTGTGTTGACTAGTGATGGAACATTGTGATATCAGTGGTGAGAGAGCATTTTGATGAGAAGTGCATGGAGCAGTGTGATGACAAGGCATATGGAGCATTGTGATGACAAAGATGTGGAGCATTGTGATGACAAGTGCATGGCACATTGTGATGCCATGGGTCATGGAGTATTGTGCTAACAAAGGCATTGAGCATTGGGAGGACAAGGGTCACCGAGCATTGTGATGAAATGTTCATGGAGCGCTGTGGTGACAAAGGTCACAGAGCCTTGTGATGACGAGGGCATGGACCATTGTGATGACAAAGGTCATGAAGCATTGTGATGACTGGAGTCACGGAGCATTGTGATGACAGGGGTCATAGAGCATTGTGATGAAAGGGCATGGAGCATTGTGATGACAGGGGCATGTTGCATTGGTTTGACAAGTTTCAGGGATTATTGTGATGACAGTGGGCATGGCGCATTGTGATGACAAGGGCATGGAGCATTGTGATGAGAAGGTCATGGAGTATTGTGAAGAAGTGTGTCAGGGAGCATTGTGATGACATATGTTGTGGTTCATTGCGATGACAATGGAATGGAGCATTGTGATGCCAAGTGTCATGGAGGAAGTGATGACAAAGGTAATGGAGCATTTTGATGACAAGTGCTTGGTGCATTGTGATGACAAGGGTCATGGAGCATTGTGATAACAAGGGCCATTGAGAATTTTGATGACATGTTCATGAAGCATTGTGATGACAATCACATGGAGCTTGCTGTGACAGGGATCATGGAGCATTGCGATGACAAGTGCATAGAGAATTGTGATGACAAAGCATGTAACACTGTGATGAAAAGCATCATGGAGCACAGTGATGCCAAGAACGTGGAGAATTGTGATGACAGGGGACATGGAGCATTGTGATGACCAGGGCATGGAGTATTGTGATGGCAAGACCGTGGAGCATTGTGATGAGAAGACCATGGATAATTGTGATGATGAGCGTCATGGAGCACTGTAATGACAAGGGGTATGGAGCATTGTGATGACAAGGGTCATGGAGCATTGTGATGACAAGGTTCATGGAGCATTCTGATGACAAGCTTGTGGAGTATTTTGATGACAATGACATGGAGCATTTTGCTGAAAATAGCATGGGGCATTGTGATGAAAAAGACATGGAGCCTTTTCATGACAGTTTTCAGGGAGCATTCTGACGACAAGTGTCAGGGAGCATTGTGATGACACAGGTCATGGAGAATTGTGACGACAAGGGCATGGAGTATTGTGATGACAAGCACATGGAGCATTGCAATGACAAGTGCATAGAGAATTGTGATGACAAAGCATGTAACACTGTGATGAGAAGTGTCATGGAGCATAGTGATGCCAAGATCGTGGAGCATTGTGATGACCGGGGACATGGAGCATTGTGATGCCCAAGTCATGGAGCACTGTGATGGCAAGACCGTGGAGCATTGTGATGAGAAGACCATGGATAATTGTGATGAGGAGCGTCATGGAGCACTGTAATGACAAGTGGTACGGAGCCTTGTGATGACAGGGGTCATGGAGCATTGTTATGACAGTGGTCATGGAGCATTGTGATGACAAGGGTCATGGAGCATTTTGATGACAAGGTCGTGGAGCATTGTGATGAGAAGACCATGGACAATTGTGATTACGAGTGTCATGGAGCACTGTAATGACAAGCAGTATGGAGCATTGTGATG
The DNA here is from genome assembly GCF_949752795.1 of Hyperoodon ampullatus. NCBI lineage: Eukaryota > Metazoa > Chordata > Mammalia > Artiodactyla > Ziphiidae > Hyperoodon > Hyperoodon ampullatus. The sequence goes on along the minus strand of NW_027640713.1, from coordinate 177,399 downwards.
ACAGGGGTCATGGAGCATTGTGATGACAGGGGACATGGAGCATTGTGATGACCAGGGCATAGAGCATTGTGATGGCAAGACCGTGGAGCACTGTGATGAGAAGACCATGGATAATTGTGATGACGAGCGTCATGGAGCACTGTAATGACAAGGGGTATGGAGCATTGTGATGACAGGGGTCATGGAGCATTGTGATGACAGGGGACATGGAGCATTGTGATGACCAGGGCATGGAGCCTTGTGATGGCAAGATCATGGAGCACTGTGATGAGAAGATCATGGATAATTATGATGACGAGTGTCATGAAGTACTGTAATGACAAGGGGTATAGAGCATTGTGATGACAGTGATCATGGAGCATTGTGATGACCGGGGACATGGAGCATTGTGATGCCCAAGGCATGGAGCACTGTGATGGCAAGACCGTGGAGCATTGTGATGAGAAGACCATGGATAATTGTGATGAGGAGCGTCATGGAGCACTGTAATGACAAGTGGTATGGAGCCTTGTGATGACAGGGGTCATGGAGCATTGTTATGAGAGTGGTCATGGAGCATTGTGATGACAAGGGTCATGGAGCATTTTGATGACAAGGTCGTGGAGCATTGTGATGAGAAGACCATGGACAATTGTGATTACGAGTGTCATGGAGCACTGTAATGACAACAGTATGGAGCATTGTGATGACAGGGTCATGGAGCATTGTGATGACTGCGGACATGGAGCATTGTGATGACCAGGGCATGGAGCATTGTGATGGCAAGACCGTGGAGCACTGTGATGAGAAGACCATGGATAATTGTGATGACGAACATCATGGAGCACTGTAATGACAAGGGGCATGGAGCATTGTGAATACAGGTGTCATGGAGCATTGTGATGACAGGGGTCATGGATCATTGAGATGAAAAGTGTCACGGAGCATTCTGATGACAAGCTTGTGGAGTATTGTGATGACAATGGCATGGAGCATTGTGATGAAAAGGGCATGGATCATTGTGATGATAAAGGCATGGAGACTTGTCATGACAGGTTTCAATGAGCAAACTGATGACAAGTATCAGGGAGCATTTTGATGACAAGTGTATTGAGAATTGTGATGACAAAGGTCATGGAGCATTGTGATGAGAAGTCCATGGATAATTGTGATGACCAGTGTCATGGGGCGTTGTGATGACAAGTGTTATGGAACATTGTGATCACAAGGGTTTGGAGCATTGTGATGAGAGAGGTCATGGAGAATTTTGATTTCATTGTGATGACAATAGCATGAAGCATTATGATGATGGGCATGGTGCATTGTGATGACAGGGTTCATGGAGCATTGAGATGAAAAGAGGCATGGATCATTGTAATAACAAGGGTCTTGGAGCATTGTGATGACAAGGGCATGGAGCATTGTGATGAGAAGGCCATGGAGCATTCTGATGACATGCGTCAGGGAGCTTTGTGATGACATGGGCATGGAGCATTGCGATTACAGGGGTCTTGGAGCATTGTGATGACAAGGCTCATGGAGTCTTGTGATGACAAGGCCGTAGAACATTGTGATGGCAGGGGTCATGGAGCATTGTTATGATAGGTGTAATGGAGCATTGTGATGACAAGGGCATGGAGCATTGGTCTGAAAAGTTTCATGGATTATTGTGATGAGAGTGAGCATGGAGCATTGTGATGACAAGGGCACGGAACACAGTGATACATGTGTCATGGAGGATTGCAATGACAAGGGCATGGAGCATTGTGATGACAAGCGTCATGGAGCTTTGTGATGACAACGGCATGGAGCAATGTGATGAGAGGTTTCATGGAGCTTTGTGATGACAATGGCATGGAGCATTGTGATTCCAAGGGTCATGGAGCTTTGTGATGACATAGGCCATGGAGCATTTTGATGACAAGGGCGTGGTGCATTGTGATGAGAATGGCAGGGAGAATTGTGATGACAGGGTCATGGAGCAATTGGATGAAAAGGGTCATGGAACATTTTGATGACAGTGTTTATGGAACATTGTGATGTTAGGGGTCATGGAGCATTGTGATGAAAAGGGTCATGGAGCATTGTGATGACAGGGGTTATGGAACATTGTGATGTCAGGGGTCATGGAGCATTGTGATGATAAGAGCAAGTAGCATTGTTGTGACAAGGGTCATGGAACATTGGGATGACAGGGTGGAGGGAGTATTGTGTTGACTAGTGATGGAACATTGTGATATCAGTGGTGGGAGAGCATTTTGATGAGAGGTGCATGGAGCATTGTGATGACAAGGCTGTGGAGCATTGTGATGAGAAACGCAGGGCACATTGTAATGACATGGGTCATGGAACATTGTGCTGACAAACGCATGGAGCATTGTGATGACAAGGTTTATGGAGCATTGTGATGACAACGATGTGGAGCATTGTGATGACAAGTGCATGGCACATTTGATGCCATGTGTCATGGAGTAATGTGCTGACAAAGGCATGGAGCATTGTGATGACAAGGGTCACCGAGCATTGTGATGAAATGTTCATGGAGTGTTGTGGTCACAAAAGTTACAGAGCCTTGTGATGACGAGGGCATGGACAATTGTGATGACAAAGGTCATGAAGCATTGTGATGACTGGAGTCACGGAGCATTGTGATGACAGGGGTCATAGAGCATTGTGATGAAAGGGCATGGAGCATTGTGATGACAGGGGCATGTTGCATTCGTTTGACAAGTTTCAGGGATTATTGTGATGACAGTGGGCATGGCGCATTGTGATGACAAGGGCATGGAGCATTGTGATGAGAAGGTCATGGAGTATTGTGAAGAAGGGTGTCAGGGAGCATTGTGATGACATATGTCATGGTCTATTGCAATGACAATGGAATGTAGCATTGTGATGCCAAGTGTCATGGAGGATTGTGATGACAAAGGTAATGGAGCATTTTGATGACAAGGGCTTGGAGCATTGTGATGACAAGGGTCATGGCTCATTGTGATAACAAGGGCCATTGAGAATTTTGATGACATGTTCATGAAGCATTGTGATGACAATCACATGAAGCTTGCTATGACAGGGGTCATGGAGCATTACAATGACAAGTGCATAGAGAATTGTGATGACAAAACATGTAACACTGTGATGAGAAGTATCATGGAGCATAGTGATGCCAAGAACGTGGAGAATTGTGATGACAGGGGTCATGGAGCATTGTGATGACGGAGGACATGGAGCATCGTGATGACCAAGGCATGGAGCATTGTGATGGCAAGACCTTGGAGCATTGTGATGAGAAGACCATGGATAATTGTGATGACGAGCGTCATGGAACACTGTAATGACAAGGGGTATGGAGCATTTTGATGACAGGGGTCATGGAGCATTTTGAAGACAATGATCAGGGAGCATTCTGATGACAAGCTTGTGGAGTATTGTGATGACAATGACATGGAGCGTTGTGATGAAAAGGGCATGGAGCGTTCTTATGAAAAAGGCATGGAGCATTTTCATGACAGTGTTCAAGGAGTATTCTGATGACAAGTGTCAGGGAGCATTGTGATGACAAGTGTATTGAGAATTGTGATGAGAAAGGTCATGGAGCATTGTGACGACAAGTGCATGGAGTATTGTCATGACAGTCATCATGGAGTGTTGTGATGACAAGTGTTATGGAACATTGTGATCACAAGGGGTTGGAGCATTGTGATGACAGAGGTCATGGATCATTTTGATTTCAAGGAGCATGGAGCATTGTGATGACAAGGGCATGGAGCAATGTGATCCCAAGGTTCATGGAGGATTGTGATGAAAATGGTAATGGAGTATTGTGATGACAAGCTCATGGAGCATTGTGATGACAAGGTCATGTAGGATTTTGATGACACAGGCATGGAGAATTGTGATGATAAGGGTCATGGAGCACTGTGATGATAAGCGTCATGGAGCATTGTGGTTACAGGGGTCATGGAGCATTGGGATGACAAGGGCATGGATCATTGTGATGACAAGTGTCATGGAGCATTGGGCTGAAAATGTTCTTGGAGCATTGTGATGACAAGGGAATGGAGCATTGTGATGACAAGAGTCCCGGATCATTGTGTTGTCAGGGGTCATGGAGTGTTGTGATGACAGTGGTCATGGAGGATTGTGATGATATGGGTCATGGAGCATTGTGATGAGAATTTCATGAAGCATTGGGCTGAAAATGTTCATGGAGTATTGTGATGACAGGGGTCATGGAGCATTGTAATGAGAAGGGAATTGAGCACTGTGATGACAAGGTCCTGGAGCATTGTGATGGGAAGTCCATGGAGCCTTGTGATGACAATTCTCATGGAACATTCTGATGAAAAGGGGCATGGAGCATTGTGATTACAGGGGTCTTGGAGCATTGTGATGACAAGGGCATGGAGTATTGTGATGAAAAAGGCATGGATCATTGTTATGAAAAAGGCATGGAGCCTTGTCATGACAGGGTTCTAGGAGCATACTGACGACAAGTGTCACAGAGCATTGTGATGACAAGGTTCATGGAGCATTGTGATGAGAAGACCATGGATAATTTTGATGATGAGCGTCATGGGGTTTTGTGATGATAAGTTTTATGGAACATTGTGATCACAAGGGTTTGGAGCATTGTGATGACAGAGGTCATGGAGCATTGTGATTTCATTGTGATGACAATAGCCTGAAGCATTATGGTGATGGGCATGGTACATTGTGATGACAGCGTTCATGGAGCATTGAGATGAAAAGGGGCATGGAGCATTGTGATTACAGGCATCTTGGAGCATTGTGATGACAAGGGCAAGGAGCATAGTGATGAGAAGGCCATGGAGCATTCTGATGACATGCGTCATTGAGCTTTGTGATGACAAGGGCATGGAGCATTGTGATTACAGGGGTCTTGGAGCATTGTGATGACAAGGGTCATGGAGCCTTGTGATGACAATGGTGTGGAACATTGTGATGGCAGGGGTCATGGAGCATTGTTATGACAGGGGTAATGGAGCATTGTGATGACAAGGGCATGGAACACTGTGATCCATGGGTCATGGAGGATTGTAATGACAAGGGCATGGAGCATTGTGATGAGAAGGGCATCGAACATTGTTTTGACAAGCGTCATGGAGCTTTGTGATGACAAGGGCATGGAACAATGTGATGAGAGGGTTCATGGAACATTGTGATTCCAAGGGTTATGGAGCTTTGTGATGACAAAAGTCATGGAGCATTTTGATGTCAAGGGCGTGGTGCATTGTGATGAGAAGGGCAGGGAGCATTTTGATGACAGGGTCATGCAGCAATTTGATGAAAAGTGTAATGGAACATTTTGATGACAGGGGTTATAGAACATTGTGATGTCAGGGGTCATGGAGCTTTGGGATGAAAAGGGTCATGGAGGATTTTGATGACAGGGTTATGGAACATTGTGATGTCAGGGGTCATGGAACATTGTGATGATAAGGGGATGTAGCATTGTGATGACAGGGGTCATGGAACATTGTGATTACAGGGGTGAGGGAGTATTGTGATGACTAGTGATGGAACATTGTGATATCACTGTTGAGAGAGCATTTTGATGAGAAGTGCATGGAGCATTGTGATTACAAGGTTTATGGAGCATTACGATGACAAGGTTGTGGACCGTTGTGATGAAAATCACGTTGCACATTGTGATGACAAGGGTCATGGAGCATTGTTCTGAAAAAGGCATGGAGCATTGTGATGACAAGGGTCACGTAGCATTGTGATGAAAAGTTCATGGAGTATTGTGGTTACAAAGGTCACAGAGCCTTGTGATGATGTGGGCATGGACCACTGTGATGACAAATGTTATGAAGCATTGTGATGACTGGAGTCACAGAGCATTGTGATGACAAGGGTCATGGAGCATTGTGATGACAAGGGCATGGAGCATTGTGATGACAGGGGCATGGAGCATTGGTCTGACAAGTTTAATAGATTATTGTGATGACAGTGGGCATGGGGCATTGTGATGACAAGGGCATGGGGCATTGTGATGAGAAGGTCATGGAGTATTGTGAAGACAGGTGTCAGGGAGCATTGTGATGACATATGTCATGGTCCATTGCGATGACAATGGCATGGAGCATTGTGATGCCAAATGTAATGGAGGATTGTGATGACAAATATAATGGAGCATTGTGATGACTAGGGCTTGGAGCATTATGATGACAAGGGCCATTGAAAATTTTCATGACAAGGTCGTGAAGCATTGTGATGACAAGGTGCTGGAGCATTATGATGAGAAAACCATGGAGCCTTGTGAGACAAGTCTCATGGAGCATACTGATGAAAAGGGGCATGGAACATTGTGATTAGAGTGTCTTGGAAATTTGTGATGACAAGCACATGGAGCATTGTGATGAGAAGGCCAAGGAGCAGTCTGATGACATGCGTCATTGAGCTTTGTGATGACAAGGGCATGGAGCATTGTAATTACAGGCGTCTTGGAGCATTGTGATGAAAAAGGCATGGATCATTGTGATGAAAAAGGCATGGAGCCTTGTCATGACAGGGTTCAAGGAGCATACAGAGAACAAGTGTCAGGGAGCATTTTGATGACAAGTGTATTGAGCATTGTGATGACAAAGGTCATGGAGCATTGTGAAGAGAAGACCATAGATAATTGTGATGACGAGCGTCATGGGGCATTGTGATGACGAGCGTCATGGAATATTGTGATCACAAGGGTTTGGAGCAGTGTTATGACAGAGGTCATGGAGCATTTTGATTTCATTGTGATGACAATAGCCTGAAGCATTATGATGATGGGCTTGGTGCATTGTGATGACAGGGTTCATGGATCATTGAGATAAAAAGGGACATGGAGCATTGTGATTACAGGTGTCTTGGAGCATTGTGATGAGAAGGGTCATGGAGCCTTGTGATGACAAGGCCATGGAACATCGGGATGGCAGGGGTCATGGAGCATTGTTATCACAGGGGTAATGGAGCATTGTGATGGCAAGGGCATGGAGCATTCTGATGACATGCATCATGGAGCTTTGTGATGACAAGGGCATGTAGCACTGTGATTACAGGGGTCTTGGAGCATTGTGATGACAAGGGTCATGGAGCCTTGTGATGACAAGGCTGTGGAACGTTGTGATGGCAGGGGTCATGGAGCATTGTTATGACAGGGGTAATGGAGCATTGCGATGACAAGGGCATGGAACATTTGTCTGAAAAGTTTCATGGATTATTGTGATGAGAGTGGGCATGGAGCATTGTGATGACAAGGGCACGGAACACAGTGATACATGGGTCATGGAGGATTGTAATGACAAGGGCATGGAGCATTGTGATGAGAAGGGCATCGAGCAGTGTGATGACAAGCACCATGGAGCTTTTTGATGACAATTGCATGGAACAATGTGATGAGAGGTTTCATGGAGTATTGTGATGACAATGGCATGGTGCATTGTGATGCCAAGGGTCATGGAGCTTTGTGATGACAAAGGTCATGGAGCATTTTGATGACAAGGGCGTGGTGCATTGTGATGAGAAGGGTAGGGAGCATTGTGATGACATTGTCATGGACCAATTTGATGAAAAGGGTCATGGAACATTTTGATGAGAGGCGTTATGTAACATTGTGATGTTAGGGGTCATGGAGCATTTTGATGAAAAGGGTCATGGAGAATTTGATGACAGGGGTTATGGAACATCGTGATGTCAGGGATCATCAAACATTGTGATGATAAGTGCATGTAGCATTGTGATGACAGAAGTCATGGAACATTGTGATGACAGGGTTGAGGGAGTATTGTGATGAATAGTGATGTACCATTGTGATATCAGTGGTGAGAGAGCATTTTGATTTGAAGTGCATGGAGCATTGTGATGACAAGGTTTATGGAGCATTGTGATGACAAGATTGTGGAGCACTGTGACGACAAGCGCATGGTGCATTGTGATGACATGGGTCATGGAGCATTGTGCTGAGAAAGGCATAGAGCATTGTGATGACAAGGGTCAAAGGGCATTGTGATGAAAAGTTCATGAAGCATTGTGGTTAAAAAGGTCACAGAGACTGTTGATGACAAGGGCATGGACCACTGTGATGACAAAGGTCATGAAGCCTTGTGATGACTGGAGTCACGGAGCATTGTGATGACAGGGGTCATGGAACATTGTGATAACAAGGGCATGGGGCATTGTGATGACAAGGGCATGGAGCATTGTTCTAATAGGTTTCATGGCTTATTGCGATGACAGTTGGAATGGCGCATTGTGATGACAAGGGCATGGAGCATTGTGATGACCAGGTCATTCATTATTGTGAAGACAGGTGTCAGGGAGCATTGTGATGACATATGTAATGGCCCATTGTGATGACAATGCCATGGAGCATTGTGATGCCAAGTGTCATGGAGGATTCTGATGACAAAGGTAATGGAGCATTGTGATGACAATGGCTTGGAGCATTGTGATGACAAGGGTCAGGGAGCCTTGTGCTGACAAGTGCATGGAAAATTGTGATGACAAGGGACATGGAGCATTCTGATGACAAGCTTGTGGAGTATTTTGATGACAATGGCATGGAGCATTGTGTTGAAAAAGGCATGGTGCATTTTGATGAAAAAGGCATGGAGCCTTTTTGTGACAGGGTTCAAGGAGCATTCTGACGACAAGTGTCAGGGAGCATTGTGATGACAAGTGTATCGAGAATTGTGATGACAAAGGTCATGGAGTATTGTGATGAAAAGGGCATGGAGTATTGTGATGACAGGCATCATGGAGCATTGTGATGACAAGTGTTATGGAACATTGTGATCACAAGGGTTTGGAGCATTGTGATGACAGAGGTCATGGATCATTTTGATTTCAAGGAGCATGGAGCATTGTGATGACAAGGGCATGGAGCAATGTGATCCCAAGGTTCATGGAGGATTGTGATGGCAATGGTAATGGAGTATTGTGATGACAAGTGCATAGAACATTGTAATGACAAGGTCATGTAGCATTTTGCTGACAAAGGCATGGAGCATTGTGATGACAGGTGTCATGGAGCACTGTGATGACAAGCGTCACGGAGCATTGTGATTACAGGGGTCATGGAGCATTGGGATGACAAGGGCATGCATCATTGTGATGACAAGTGTCATGGAGCATTGGGCTGAAAATGTTCATGGAGTATTGTGATGGCAGGCGTCATGGAGCATTGTGATGACTAGGGAATGGAGCATTGTGATGACAAGAGTCCCGGATCATTGTGTTGTCAGGTGATATTGAGCGTTGTGATGACTGTGGTCATGGAGAATTGTGATGATATTGGTCATGGAGCATTGTGATGAGAAGGTCATGGAGCATTGGGCTGAAAATGTTCATGGAGTATTGTGATGACAGGGGTCATGGAGCATTGTGATGATAAGGGAATGGGGCATTTTGATGACAATGTCCTGGAGCATTGTGATGAGAAGACCATGGAGCCTTGTGATGACAAGTCTCATGGAGCATTCTGATGAAAAGGGGCATGGACCATTGTGATTACAGGGGTCTTGGAGCATTGTGATGACAAGGGCATGGAGCATTGTGATGAGAAGGCCATGGAGCATTCTGATGACATGCATCATGGAGCTTTGTGATGACAAGGGCATGGAGCATTGTGATGACAAGGGTCACGTAGCATTGTGATGAAAAGTTCATGGAGTACTGTGGTTACAAAGGTCACAGAGCCTTGTGATGATGTGGGCATGGACCACTGTGATGACAAATGTTATGAAGCATTGTGATGACTGGAGTCACAGAGCATTGTGATGACAAGGGTCATGGAGCATTGTGATGACAAGGGCATGGAGCATTGTGATGACAGGGGCATGGAGCATTGGTCTGACAAGTTTAATAGATTATTGTGATGACAGTGGGCATGGGGCATTGTGATGACAAGGGCATGGGGCATTGTGATGAGAAGGTCATGGAGTATTGTGAAGACAGGTGTCAGGGAGCATTGTGATGACATATGTCATGGTCCATTGCGATGACAATGGCATGGAGCATTGTGATGCCAAATGTAATGGAGGATTGTGATGACAAATATAATGGAGCATTGTGATGACTAGGGCTTGGAGCATTATGATGACAAGGGCCATTGAAAATTTTCATGACAAGGTCGTGAAGCATTGTGATGACAAGGTGCTGGAGCATTATGATGAGAAAACCATGGAGCCTTGTGAGACAAGTCTCATGGAGCATACTGATGAAAAGGGGCATGGAGCATTGTGATTAGAGTGTCTTGGAAAATTGTGATGACAAGCGCATGGAGCATTGTGATGAGAAGGCCAAGGAGCAGTCTGATGACATGCGTCATTGAGCTTTGTGATGACAAGGGCATGGAGCATTGTAATTACAGGCGTCTTGGAGCATTGTGATGAAAAAGGCATGGATCATTGTGATGAAAAAGGCATGGAGCCTTGTCATGACAGGGTTCAAGGAGCATACAGAGAACAAGTGTCAGGGAGCAATTTGATGACAAGTGTATTGAGCATTGTGATGACAAAGGTCATGGAGCATTGTGAAGAGAAGACCATAGATAATTGTGATGACGAGCGTCATGGGGCATTGAGATGACGAGCGTCATGGGGCATTGTGATGACAAGTGTTATGGAATATTGTGATCACAAGGGTTTGGAGCAGTGTTATGACAGAGGTCATGGAGCATTTTGATTTCATTGTGATGACAATAGCCTGAAGCATTATGATGATGGGCATGGTGCATTGTGATGACAGGGTTCATGGATCATTGAGATAAAAAGGGACATGGAGCATTGTGATTACAGGTGTCTTGGAGCATTGTGATGAGAAGGGTCATGGAGCCTTGTGATGACAAGGCCATGGAACATCGTGATGGCAGGGGTCATGGAGCATTGTTATCACAGGGGTAATGGAGCATTGTGATGGCAAGGGCATGGAGCATTCTGATGACATGCATCATGGAGCTTTGTGATGACAAGGGCATGTAGCACTGTGATTACAGGGGTCTTGGAGCATTGTGATGACAAGGGTCATGGAGCCTTGTGATGACAAGGCCGTGGAACGTTGTGATGGCAGGGGTCATGGAGCATTGTTATGACAGGGGTAATGGAGCATTGTGATGACAAGGGCATGGAACATTTGTCTGAAAAGTTTCATGGATTATTGTGATGAGAGTGGGCATGGAGCATTGTGATGACAAGGGCACGGAACACAGTGATACATGGGTCATGGAGGATTGTAATGACAAGGGCATGGAGCATTGTGATGAGAAGGGCATCGAGCAGTGTGATGACAAGCACCATGGAGCTTTTTGATGACAATTGCATGGAACAATGTGATGAGAGGTTTCATGGAGTATTGTGATGACAATGGCATGGAGCATTGTGATGCCAAGGGTCATGGAGCTTTGTGATGACAAAGGTCATGGAGCATTTTGATGACAAGGGCGTGGTGCATTGTGATGAGAAGGGTAGGGAGCATTGTGATGACATTGTCATGGACCAATTTGATGAAAAGGGTCATGGAACATTTTGATGAGAGGCGTTATGTAACATTGTGATGTTAGGGGTCATGGAGCATTTTGATGAAAAGGGTCATGGAGCATTTTGATGACAGGGGTTATGGAACATTGTGATGTCAGGGATCATCAAACATTGTGATGATAAGTGCATGTAGCATTGTGATGACAGGAGTCATGGAACATTGTGATGACAGGGTTGAGGGAGTATTGTGATGAATAGTGATGTACCATTGTGATATCAGTGGTGAGAGAGCATTTTGATTTGAAGTGCATGGAGCATTGTGATGACAAGGTTTATGGAGCATTGTGATGACAAGATTGTGGAGCACTGTGACGACAAGCGCATGGTGCATTGTGATGACATGGGTCATGGAGCATTGTGCTGACAAGCGCATGGAGCATTGTGATGACAAGGGTCATGGAGCATTGTGCTGAGAAAGGCATAGAGCATTGTGATGACAAGGGTCAAAGGGCATTGTGATGAAAAGTTCATGAAGCATTGTGGTTAAAAAGGTCACAGAGACTGTTGATGACAAGGGCATGGACCACTGTGATGACAAAGGTCATGAAGCCTTGTGATGACTGGAGTCACGGAGCATTGTGATGACAGGGGTCATGGAACATTGCGATAACAAGGGCATGGGGCATTGTGATGACAAGGGCATGGAACATTGGTCTAATAAGTTTCATGGCTTATTGCGATGACAGTTGGAATGGCGCATTGTGATGACAAGGGCATGGAGCATTGTGATGACCAGGTCATTCATTATTGTGAAGACAGGTGTCAGGGAGCATTGTGATGACATATGTAATGGCCCATTGTGATGACAATGCCATGGAGCATTGTGATGCCAAGTGTCATGGAGGATTCTGATGACAAAGGTAATGGAGCATTGTGATGACAATTGCTTGGAGCATTGTGATGACAAGGGTCAGGGAGCCTTGTGCTGACAAGTGCATGGAAAATTGTGATGACAAGGGACATGGAGCATTCTGATGACAAGCTTGTGGAGTATTTTGATGACAATGGCATGGAGCATTGTGTTGAAAATGGCATGGTGCATTTTGATGAAAAAGGCATGGAGCCTTTTTGTGACAGGGTTCAAGGAGCATTCTGACGACAAGTGTCAGGGAGCATTGTGATGACAAGTGTATCGAGAATTGTGATGACAAAGGTCATGGAGCATTGTGATGAAAAGGGCATGGAGTATTGTGATGACAGGCATCATGGAGCATTGTGATGACAAGTGTTATGGAACATTGTGATCACAAGGGTTTGGAGCATTGTGATGACAGAGGTCATGGATCATTTTGATTTCAAGGAGCATGGAGCATTGTGATGACAAGGGCATGGAGCAATGTGATCCCAAGGTTCATGGAGGATTGTGATGGCAATGGTAATGGAGTATTGTGATGACAAGTGCATAGAACATTGTAATGACAAGGTCATGTAGCATTTTGCTGACAAAGGCATGGAGCATTGTGATGACAGGTGTCATGGAGCACTGTGATGACAAGCGTCACGGAGCATTGTGATTACAGGGGTCATGGAGCATTGGGATGACAAGGGCATGCATCATTGTGATGACAAGTGTCATGGAGCAATGGGCTGAAAATGTTCATGGAGTATTGTGATGACAGGCGTCATGGAGCATTGTGATGACTAGGGAATGGAGCATTGTGATGACAAGAGTCCCGGATCATTGTGTTGTCAGGTGATATTGAGCGTTGTGATGACTGTGGTCATGGAGAATTGTGATGATATTGGTCATGGAGCATTGTGATGAGAAGGTCATGGAGCATTGGGCTGAAAATGTTCATGGAGTATTGTGATGACAGGGGTCATGGAGCATTGTGATGATAAGGCAATGGGACATTTTGATGACAATGTCCTGGAGCATTGTGATGAGAAGACCATGGAGCCTTGTGATGACAAGTCTCATGGAGCATTCTGATGAAAAGGGGCATGGACCATTGTGATTATAGGGGTCTTGGAGCATTGTGATGACAAGGGCATGGAGCATTGTGATGAGAAGGCCATGGAGCATTCTGATGACATGCATCATGGAGCTTTGTGATGACAAGGGCATGGAGCATTGTGATGACAAGGGTCACGTAGCATTGTGATGAAAAGTTCATGGAGTATTGTGGTTACAAAGGTCACAGAGCCTTGTGATGATGTGGGCATGGACCACTGTGATGACAAATGTTATGAAGCATTGTGATGACTGGAGTCACAGAGCATTGTGATGACAAGGGTCATGGAGCATTGTGATGACAAGGGCATGGAGCATTGTGATGACAGGGGCATGGAGCATTGGTCTGACAAGTTTAATAGATTATTGTGATGACAGTGGGCATGGGGCATTGTGATGACAAGGGCATGGGGCATTGTGATGAGAAGGTCATGGAGTATTGTGAAGACAGGTGTCAGGGAGCATTGTGATGACATATGTCATGGTCCATTGCGATGACAATGGCATGGAGCATTGTGATGCCAAATGTAATGGAGGATTGTGATGACAAATATAATGGAGCATTGTGATGACTAGGGCTTGGAGCATTATGATGACAAGGGCCATTGAAAATTTTCATGACAAGGTCGTGAAGCATTGTGATGACAAGGTGCTGGAGCATTATGATGAAAAAACCATGGAGCCTTGTGAGACAAGTCTCATGGAGCATACTGATGAAAAGGGGCATGGAGCATTGTGATTAGAGTGTCTTGGAAAATTGTGATGACAAGCGCATGGAGCATTGTGATGAGAAGGCCAAGGAGCAGTCTGATGACATGCGTCATTGAGCTTTGTGATGACAAGGGCATGGAGCATTGTAATTACAGGCGTCTTGGAGCATTGTGATGAAAAAGGCATGGATCATTGTGATGAAAAAGGCATGGAGCCTTGTCATGACAGGGTTCAAGGAGCATACAGAGAACAAGTGTCAGGGAGCATTTTGATGACAAGTGTATTGAGCATTGTGATGTCGAAGATCATGGAGCATTGTGAAGAGAAGACCATAGATAATTGTGATGACGAGCGTCATGGGGCATTGTGATGACGAGCGTCATGGGGCATTGTGATGACAAGTGTTATGGAATATTGTGATCACAAGGGTTTGGAGCAGTGTTATGACAGAGGTCATGGAGCATTTTGATTTCATTGTGATGACAATAGCCTGAAGCATTATGATGATGGGCATGGTGCATTGTGATGACAGGGTTCATGGATCATTGAGATAAAAAGGGACATGGAGCATTGTGATTACAGGTGTCTTGGAGCATTGTGATGAGAAGGGTCATGGAGCCTTGTGATGACAAGGCCATGGAACATCGTGATGGCAGGGGTCATGGAGCATTGTTATCACAGGGGTAATGGAGCATTGTGATGGCAAGGGCATGGAGCATTCTGATGACATGCATCATGGAGCTTTGTGATGACAAGGGCATGTAGCACTGTGATTACAGTGGTCTTGGAGCATTGTGATGACAAGGGTCATGGAGCCTTGTGATGACAAGGCCGTGGAACGTTGTGATGGCAGGGGTCATGGAGCATTGTTATGACAGGGGTAATGGAGCATTGTGATGACAAGGGCATGGAACATTTGTCTGAAAAGTTTCATGGATTATTGTGATGAGAGTGGGCATGGAGCATTGTGATGACAAGGGCACGGAACACAGTGATACATTGGTCATGGAGGATTGTAATGACAAGGGCATGGAGCATTGTGATGAGAAGGGCATCGAGCAGTGTGATGACAAGCACCATGGAGCTTTTTGATGACAATTGCATGGAACAATGTGATGAGAGGTTTCATGGAGTATTGTGATGACAATGGCATGGAGCATTGTGATGCCAAGGGTCATGGAGCTTTGTGATGACAAAGGTCATGGAGCATTTTGATGACAAGGGCGTGGTGCATTGTGATGAGAAGGGTAGGGAGCATTGTGATGACATTGTCATGGACCAATTTGATGAAAAGGGTCATGGAACATTTTGATGAGAGGCGTTATGTAACATTGTGATGTTAGGGGTCATGGAGCATTTTGATGAAAAGGGTCATGGAGCATTTTGATGACAGGGGTTATGGAACATTGTGATGTCAGGGATCATCAAACATTGTGATGATAAGTGCATGTAGCATTGTGATGACAGGAGTCATGGAACATTGTGATGACAGGGTTGAGGGAGTATTGTGATGAATAGTGATGTACCATTGTGATATCAGTGGTGAGAGAGCATTTTGATTTGAAGTGCATGGAGCATTGTGATGACAAGGTTTATGGAGCATTGTGATGACAAGATTGTGGAGCACTGTGACGACAAGCGCATGGTGCATTGTGATGACATGGGTCATGGAGCATTGTGCTGACAAGCGCATGGAGCATTGTGATGACAAGGGTCATGGAGCATTGTGCTGAGAAAGGCATAGAGCATTGTGATGACAAGGGTCAAAGGGCATTGTGATGAAAAGTTCATGAAGCATTGTGGTTAAAAAGGTCACAGAGACTGTTGATGACAAGGGCATGGACCACTGTGATGACAAAGGTCATGAAGCCTTGTGATGACTGGAGTCACGGAGCATTGTGATGACAGGGGTCATGGAACATTGCGATAACAAGGGCATGGGGCATTGTGATGACAAGGGCATGGAGCATTGGTCTAATAAGTTTCATGGCTTATTGCGATGACAGTTGGAATGGCACATTGTGATGACAAGGGCATGGAGCATTGTGATGACCAGGTCATTCATTATTGTGAAGACAGGTGTCAGGGAGCATTGTGATGACATATGTAATGGCCCATTGTGATGACAATGCCATGGAGCATTGTGATGCCAAGTGTCATGGAGGATTCTGATGACAAAGGTAATGGAGCATTGTGATGACAATGGCTTGGAGCATTGTGATGACAAGGGTCAGGGAGCCTTGTGCTGACAAGTGCATGGAAAATTGTGATGACAAGGGACATGGAGCATTCTGATGACAAGCTTGTGGAGTATTCTGATGACAATGGCATGGAGCATTGTGTTGAAAATGGCATGGTGCATTTTGATGAAAAAGGCATGGAGCCTTTTTGTGACAGGGTTCAAGGAGCATTCTGACGACAAGTGTCAGGGAGCATTGTGATGACAAGTGTATCGAGAATTGTGATGACAAAGGTCATGGAGCATTGTGATGAAAAGGGCATGGAGTATTGTGATGACAGGCATCATGGAGCATTGTGATGACAAGTGTTATGGAACATTGTGATCACAAGGGTTTGGAGCATTGTGATGACAGAGGTCATGGATCATTTTGATTTCAAGGAGCATGGAGCATTGTGATGACAAGGGCATGGAGCAATGTGATCCCAAGGTTCATGGAGGATTGTGATGGCAATGGTAATGGAGTATTGTGATGACAAGTGCATAGAACATTGTAATGACAAGGTCATGTAGCATTTTGCTGACAAAGGCATGGAGCATTGTGATGACAGGTGTCATGGAGCACTGTGATGACAAGCGTCACGGAGCATTGTGATTACAGGGGTCATGGAGCATTGGGATGACAAGGGCATGCATCATTGTGATGACAAGTGTCATGGAGCATTGGGCTGAAAATGTTCATGGAGTATTGTGATGACAGGCGTCATGGAGCATTGTGATGACTAGGGAATGGAGCATTGTGATGACAAGAGTCCCGGATCATTGTGTTGTCAGGTGATATTGAGCGTTGTGATGACTGTGGTCATGGAGAATTGTGATGATATTGGTCATGGAGCATTGTGATGAGAAGGTCATGGAGCATTGGGCTGAAAATATTCATGGAGTATTGTGATGAAAGGGGTCATGGAGCATTGTGATGATAAGGGAATGGGACATTTTGATGACAATGTCCTGGAGCATTGTGATGAGAAGACCATGGAGCCTTGTGATGACAAGTCTCATGGAGCATTCTGATGAAAAGGGGCATGGACCATTGTGATTACAGGGGTCTTGGAGCATTGTGATGTCAGGGGTCATGGAACATTGTGATGATAAGTGGATGTAGCATTGTGATGACAGGGGTCATGGAACATTGTGATTACAGGGGTGAGGGAGTATTGTGATGACTAGTGATGGAACATTGTGATATCTCTGTTGAGAGAGCATTTTGATGAGAAGTGCATGGAGCATTGTGATTACAGGGTTTATGGAGCATTACGATGACAAGGTTGTGGACCGTTGTGATGAAAATCACGTGGCACATTGTGATGACAAGGGTCATGGAGCATTGTTCTGAAAAAGGCATGGAGCATTGTGATGACAAGGGTCACGTAGCATTGTGATGAAAAGTTCATGGAGTATTGTGGTTACAAAGGTCACAGAGCCTTGTGATGATGTGGGCATGGACCACTGTGATGACAAATGTTATGAAGCATTGTGATGACTGGAGTCACAGAGCATTGTGATGACAAGGGTCATGGAGCATTGTGATGACAAGGGCATGGAGCATTGTGATGACAGGGGCATGGAGCATTGGTCTGACAAGTTTAATAGATTATTGTGATGACAGTGGGCATGGGGCATTGTGATGACAAGGGCATGGAGCATTGTGATGAGAAGGTCATGGAGTATTGTGAAGACAGGTGTCAGGGAGCATTGTGATGACATATGTCATGGTCCATTGCGATGACAATGGCATGGAGCATTGTGATGCCAAATGTAATGGAGGATTGTGATGACAAATATAATGGAGCATTGTGATGACTAGGGCTTGGAGCATTATGATGACAAGGGCCATTGAAAATTTTCATGACCAGGTCGTGAAGCATTGTGATGACAAGGTGCTGGAGCATTATGATGAGAAAACCATGGAGCCTTGTGAGACAAGTCTCATGGAGCATACTGATGAAAAGGGGCATGGAGCATTGTGATTAGAGTGTCTTGGAAAATTGTGATGACAAGGGCATGGAGCATTGTGATGAGAAGGCCAAGGAGCAGTCTGATGACATGCGTCATTGAGCTTTGTGATGACAAGGGCATGGAGCATTGTAATTACAGGCGTCTTGGAGCATTGTGATGAAAAAGGCATGAATCATTGTGATGAAAAAGGCATGGAGCCTTGTCATGACAGTGTTCAAGGAGCATACAGAGAACAAGTGTCAGGGAGCATTTTGATGACAAGTGTATTGAGCATTGTGATGACAAAGGTCATGGAGCATTGTGAAGAGAAGACCATAGATAATTGTGATGACGAGCGTCATGGGGCATTGTGATGACGAGCGTCATGGAATATTGTGATCACAAGGGTTTGAAGCAGTGTTATGACAGAGGTCATGGAGCATTTTGATTTCATTGTGATGACAATAGCCTGAAGCATTATGATGATGGGCTTGGTGCATTGTGATGACAGGGTTCATGGATCATTGAGATAAAAAGGGACATGGAGCATTGTGATGAGAAGGGTCATGGAGCCTTGTGATGACAAGGCCATGGAACATCGTGATGGCAGGGGTCATGGAGCATTGTTATCACAGGGGTAATGGAGCATTGTGATGGCAAGGGCATGGAGCATTCTGATGACATGCATCATGGAGCTTTGCGATGACAAGGGCATGTAGCACTGTGATTACAGGGGTCTTGGAGCATTGTGATGACAAGGGTCATGGAGCCTTGTGATGACAAGGCCGTGGAACGTTGTGATGGCAGGGGTCATGGAGCATTGTTATGACAGGGGTAATGGAGCATTGTGATGACAAGGGCATGGAACATTTGTCTGAAAAGTTTCATGGATTATTGTGATGAGAGTGGGCATGGAGCATTGTGATGACAAGGGCACGGAACACAGTGATACATGGGTCATGGAGGATTGTAATGACAAGGGCATGGAGCATTGTGATGAGAAGGGCATCGAGCAGTGTGATGACAAGCACCATGGAGCTTTTTGATGACAATTGCATGGAACAATGTGATGAGAGGTTTCATGGAGTATTGTGATGACAATGGCATGGAGCATTGTGATGCCAAGGGTCATGGAGCTTTGTGATGACAAAGGTCATGGAGCATTTTGATGACAAGGGCGTGGTGCATTGTGATGAGAAGTGTAGGGAGCATTGTGATGACATTGTCATGGACCAATTTGATGAAAAGGGTCATGGAACATTTTGATGAGAGGCGTTATGTAACATTGTGATGTTAGGGGTCATGGAGCATTTTGATGAAAAGGGTCATGGAGCATTTTGATGACAGGGGTTATGGAACATTGTGATGTCAGGGATCATCAAACATTGTGATGATAAGTGCATGTAGCATTGTGATGACAGGAGTCATGGAACATTGTGATGACAGGGTTGAGGGAGTATTGTGATGAATAGTGATGTACCATTGTGATATCAGTGGTGAGAGAGCATTTTGATTTGAAGTGCATGGAGCATTGTGATGACAAGGCTTATGGAGCATTGTGATGACAAGATTGTGGAGCACTGTGACGACAAGCGCATGGTGCATTGTGATGACATGGGTCATGGAGCATTGTGCTGACAAGCGCATGGAGCATTGTGATGACAAGGGTCATGGAGCATTGTGCTGAGAAAGGCATAGAGCATTGTGATGACAAGGGTCAAAGGGCATTGTGATGAAAAGTTCATGAAGCATTGTGGTTAAAAAGGTCACAGAGACTGTTGATGACAAGGGCATGGACCACTGTGATGACAAAGGTCATGAAGCCTTGTGATGACTGGAGTCACGGAGCATTGTGATGACAGGGGTCATGGAACATTGTGATAACAAGGGCATGGGGCATTGTGATGACAAGGGCATGGAGCATTGGTCTAATAAGTTTCATGGCTTATTGCGATGACAGTTGGAATGGCGCATTGTGATGACAAGGGCATGGAGCATTGTGATGACCAGGTCATTCATTATTGTGAAGACAGGTGTCAGGGAGCATTGTGATGACATATGTAATGGCCCATTGTGATGACAATGCCATGGAGCATTGTGATGCCAAGTGTCATGGAGGATTCTGATGACAAAGGTAATGGAGCATTGTGATGACAATGGCTTGGAGCATTGTGATGACAAGGGTCAGGGAGCCTTGTGCTGACAAGTGCATGGAAAATTGTGATGACAAGGGACATGGAGCATTCTGATGACAAGCTTGTGGAGTATTTTGATGACAATGGCATGGAGCATTGTGTTGAAAATGGCATGGTGCATTTTGATGAAAAAGGCATGGAGCCTTTTTGTGACAGGGTTCAAGGAGCATTCTGACGACAAGTGTCAGGGAGCATTGTGATGACAAGTGTATCGAGAATTGTGATGACAAAGGTCATGGAGCATTGTGATGAAAAGGGCATGGAGTATTGTGATGACAGGCATCATGGAGCATTGTGATGACAAGTGTTATGGAACATTGTGATCACAAGGGTTTGGAGCATTGTGATGACAGAGGTCATGGATCATTTTGATTTCAAGGAGCATGGAGCATTGTGATGACAAGGGCATGGAGCAATGTGATCCCAAGGTTCATGGAGGATTGTGATGGCAATGGTAATGGAGTATTGTGATGACAAGTGCATAGAACATTGTAATGACAAGGTCATGTAGCATTTTGCTGACAAAGGCATGGAGCATTGTGATGACAGGTGTCATGGAGCACTGTGATGACAAGCGTCACGGAGCATTGTGATTACAGGGGTCATGGAGCATTGGGATGACAAGGGCATGCATCATTGTGATGACAAGTGTCATGGAGCATTGGGCTGAAAATGTTCATGGAGTATTGTGATGGCAGGCGTCATGGAGCATTGTGATGACTAGGGAATGGAGCATTGTGATGACAAGAGTCCCGGATCATTGTGTTGTCAGGTGATATTGAGCATTGTGATGACTGTGGTCATGGAGAATTGTGATGATATTGGTCATGGAGCATTGTGATGAGAAGGTCATGGAGCATTGGGCTGAAAATGTTCATGGAGTATTGTGATGACAGGGGTCATGGAGCATTGTGATGATAAGGGAATGGGGCATTTTGATGACAATGTCCTGGAGCATTGTGATGAGAAGACCATGGAGCCTTGTGATGACAAGTCTCATGGAGCATTCTGATGAAAAGGGGCATGGACCATTGTGATTACAGGGGTCTTGGAGCATTGTGATGACAAGGGCATGGAGCATTGTGATGAGAAGGCCATGGAGCATTCTGATGACATGCATCATGGAGCTTTGTGATGACAAGGGCATGGAGCATTGTGATGACAAGGGTCACGTAGCATTGTGATGAAAAGTTCATGGAGTATTGTGGTTACAAAGGTCACAGAGCCTTGTGATGATGTGGGCATGGACCACTGTGATGACAAATGTTATGAAGCATTGTGATGACTGGAGTCACAGAGCATTGTGATGACAAGGGTCATGGAGCATTGTGATGACAAGGGCATGGAGCATTGTGATGACAGGGGCATGGAGCATTGGTCTGACAAGTTTAATAGATTATTGTGATGACAGTGGGCATGGGGCATTGTGATGACAAGGGCATGAGGCATTGTGATGAGAAGGTCATGGAGTATTGTGAAGACAGGTGTCAGGGAGCATTGTGATGACATATGTCATGGTCCATTGCGATGACAATGGCATGGAGCATTGTGATGCCAAATGTAATGGAGGATTGTGATGACAAATATAATGGAGCATTGTGATGACTAGGGCTTGGAGCATTATGATGACAAGGGCCATTGAAAATTTTCATGACCAGGTCGTGAAGCATTGTGATGACAAGGTGCTGGAGCATTATGATGAGAAAACCATGGAGCCTTGTGAGACAAGTCTCATGGAGCATACTGATGAAAAGGGGCATGGAGCATTGTGATTAGAGTGTCTTGGAAAATTGTGATGACAAGCGCATGGAGCATTGTGATGAGAAGGCCAAGGAGCAGTCTGATGACATGCGTCATTGAGCTTTGTGATGACAAGGGCATGGAGCATTGTAATTACAGGCGTCTTGGAACATTGTGATGAAAAAGGCATGGATCATTGTGATGAAAAAGGCATGGAGCCTTGTCATGACAGGGTTCAAGGAGCATACAGAGAACAAGTGTCAGGGAGCATTTTGATGACAAGTGTATTGAGCATTGTGATGACAAAGGTCATGGAGCATTGTGAAGAGAAGACCATAGATAATTGTGATGACGAGCGTCATGGGGCATTGTGATGACAAGTGTTATGGAATATTGTGATCACAAGGGTTTGGAGCAGTGTTATGACAGAGGTCATGGAGCATTTTGATTTCATTGTGATGACAATAGCCTGAAGCATTATGATGATGGGCATGGTGCATTGTGATGACAGGGTTCATGGATCATTGAGATAAAAAGGGACATGGAGCATTGTGATTACAGGTGTCTTGGAGCATTGTGATGAGAAGGGTCATGGAGCCTTGTGATGACAAGGCCATGGAACATCGTGATGGCAGGGGTCATGGAGCATTGTTATCACAGGGGTAATGGAGCATTGTGATGGCAAGGGCATGGAGCATTCTGATGACATGCATCATGGAGCTTTGTGATGACAAGGGCATGTAGCACTGTGATTACAGTGGTCTTGGAGCATTGTGATGACAAGGGTCATGGAGCCTTGTGATGACAAGGCCGTGGAACGTTGTGATGGCAGGGGTCATGGAGCATTGTTATGACAGGGGTAATGGAGCATTGTGATGACAAGGGCATGGAACATTTGTCTGAAAAGTTTCATGGATTATTGTGATGAGAGTGGGCATGGAGCATTGTGATGACAAGGGCACGGAACACAGTGATACATGGGTCATGGAGGATTGTAATGACAAGGGCATGGAGCATTGTGATGAGAAGGGCATCGAGCAGTGTGATGACAAGCACCATGGAGCTTTTTGATGACAATTGCATGGAACAATGTGATGAGAGGTTTCATGGAGCATTGTGATGCCAAGGGTCATGGAGCTTTGTGATGACAAAGGTCATGGAGCATTTTGATGACAAGGGCGTGGTGCATTGTGATGAGAAGGGTAGGGAGCATTGTGATGACATTGTCATGGACCAATTTGATGAAAAGGGTCATGGAACATTTTGATGAGAGGCGTTATGTAACATTGTGATGTTAGGGGTCATGGAGCATTTTGATGAAAAGGGTCATGGAGCATTTTGATGACAGGGGTTATGGAACATTGTGATGTCAGGGATCATCAAACATTGTGATGATAAGTGCATGTAGCATTGTGATGACAGGAGTCATGGAACATTGTGATGACAGGGTTGAGGGAGTATTGTGATGAATAGTGATGTACCATTGTGATATCAGTGGTGAGAGAGCATTTTGATTTGAAGTGCATGGAGCATTGTGATGACAAGGTTTATGGAGCATTGTGATGACAAGATTGTGGAGCACTGTGACGACAAGCGCATGGTGCATTGTGATGACATGGGTCATGGAGCATTGTGCTGACAAGCGCATGGAGCATTGTGATGACAAGGGTCATGGAGCATTGTGCTGAGAAAGGCATAGAGCATTGTGATGACAAGGGTCAAAGGGCATTGTGATGAAAAGTTCATGAAGCATTGTGGTTAAAAAGGTCACAGAGACTGTTGATGACAAGGGCATGGACCACTGTGATGACAAAGGTCATGAAGCCTTGTGATGACTGGAGTCACGGAGCATTGTGATGACAGGGGTCATGGAACATTGCGATAACAAGGGCATGGGGCATTGTGATGACAAGGGCATGGAGCATTGGTCTAATAAGTTTCATGGCTTATTGCGATGACAGTTGGAATGGCACATTGTGATGACAAGGGCATGGAGCATTGTGATGACCAGGTCATTCATTATTGTGAAGACAGGTGTCAGGGAGCATTGTGATGACATATGTAATGGCCCATTGTGATGACAATGCCATGGAGCATTGTGATGCCAAGTGTCATGGAGGATTCTGATGACAAAGGTAATGGAGCATTGTGATGACAATGGCTTGGAGCATTGTGATGACAAGGGTCAGGGAGCCTTGTGCTGACAAGTGCATGGAAAATTGTGATGACAAGGGACATGGAGCATTCTGATGACAAGCTTGTGGAGTATTCTGATGACAATGGCATGGAGCATTGTGTTGAAAATGGCATGGTGCATTTTGATGAAAAAGGCATGGAGCCTTTTTGTGACAGGGTTCAAGGAGCATTCTGACGACAAGTGTCAGGGAGCATTGTGATGACAAGTGTATCGAGAATTGTGATGACAAAGGTCATGGAGCATTGTGATGAAAAGGGCATGGAGTATTGTGATGACAGGCATCATGGAGCATTGTGATGACAAGTGTTATGGAACATTGTGATCACAAGGGTTTGGAGCATTGTGATGACAGAGGTCATGGATCATTTTGATTTCAAGGAGCATGGAGCATTGTGATGACAAGGGCATGGAGCAATGTGATCCCAAGGTTCATGGAGGATTGTGATGGCAATGGTAATGGGGTATTGTGATGACAAGTGCATAGAACATTGTAATGACAAGGTCATGTAGCATTTTGCTGACAAAGGCATGGAGCATTGTGATGACAGGTGTCATGGAGCACTGTGATGACAAGCGTCACGGAGCATTGTGATTACAGGGGTCATGGAGCATTGGGATGACAAGGGCATGCATCATTGTGATGACAAGTGTCATGGAGCATTGGGCTGAAAATGTTCATGGAGTATTGTGATGACAGGCGTCATGGAGCATTGTGATGACTAGGGAATGGAGCATTGTGATGACAAGAGTCCCGGATCATTGTGTTGTCAGGTGATATTGAGCGTTGTGATGACTGTGGTCATGGAGAATTGTGATGATATTGGTCATGGAGCATTGTGATGAGAAGGTCATGGAGCATTGGGCTGAAAATGTTCATGGAGTATTGTGATGACAGGGGTCATGGAGCATTGTGATGATAAGGGAATGGGGCATTTTGATGACAATGTCCTGGAGCATTGTGATGAGAAGACCATGGAGCCTTGTGATGACAAGTCTCATGGAGCATTCTGATGAAAAGGGGCATGGACCATTGTGATTACAGGGGTCTTGGAGCATTGTGATGACAAGGGCATGGAGCATTGTGATGAGAAGGCCATGGAGCATTCTGATGACATGCATCATGGAGCTTTGTGATGACAAGGGCATGGAGCATTGTGATGACAAGGGTCACGTAGCATTGTGATGAAAAGTTCATGGAGTATTGTGGTTACAAAGGTCACAGAGCCTTGTGATGATGTGGGCATGGACCACTGTGATGACAAATGTTATGAAGCATTGTGATGACTGGAGTCACAGAGCATTGTGATGACAAGGGTCATGGAGCATTGTGATGACAAGGGCATGGAGCATTGTGATGACAGGGGCATGGAGCATTGGTCTGACAAGTTTAATAGATTATTGTGATGACAGTGGGCATGGGGCATTGTGATGACAAGGGCATGGGGCATTGTGATGAGAAGGTCATGGAGTATTGTGAAGACAGGTGTCAGGGAGCATTGTGATGACATATGTCATGGTCCATTGCGATGACAATGGCATGGAGCATTGTGATGCCAAATGTAATGGAGGATTGTGATGACAAATATAATGGAGAATTGTGATGACTAGGGCTTGGAGCATTATGATGACAAGGGCCATTGAAAATTTTCATGACAAGGTCGTGAAGCATTGTGATGACAAGGTGCTGGAGCATTATGATGAGAAAACCATGGAGCCTTGTGAGACAAGTCTCATGGAGCATACTGATGAAAAGGGGCATGGAGCATTGTGATTAGAGTGTCTTGGAAAATTGTGATGACAAGCGCATGGAGCATTGTGATGAGAAGGCCAAGGAGCAGTCTGATGACATGCGTCATTGAGCTTTGTGATGACAAGGGCATGGAGCATTGTAATTACAGGCGTCTTGGAGCATTGTGATGAAAAAGGCATGGATCATTGTGATGAAAAAGGCATGGAGCCTTGTCATGACAGGGTTCAAGGAGCATACAGAGAACAAGTGTCAGGGAGCATTTTGATGACAAGTGTATTGAGCATTGTGATGACAAAGGTCATGGAGCATTGTGAAGAGAAGACCATAGATAATTGTGATGACGAGCGTCATGGGGCATTGTGATGACAAGTGTTATGGAATATTGTGATCACAAGGGTTTGGAGCAGTGTTATGACAGAGGTCATGGAGCATTTTGATTTCATTGTGATGACAATAGCCTGAAGCATTATGATGATGGGCATGGTGTATTGTGATGACAGGGTTCATGGATCATTGAGATAAAAAGGGACATGGAGCATTGTGATTACAGGTGTCTTGGAGCATTGTGATGAGAAGGGTCATGGAGCCTTGTGATGACAAGGCCATGGAACATCGTGATGGCAGGGGTCATGGAGCATTGTTATCACAGGGGTAATGGAGCATTGTGATGGCAAGGGCATGGTGCATTCTAATGACATGCATCATGGAGCTTTGCGATGACAAGGGCATGTAGCACTGTGATTACAGGGGTCTTGGAGCATTGTGATGACAAGGGTCATGGAGCCTTGTGATGACAAGGCCGTGGAACGTTGTGATGGCAGGGTTCATGGAGCATTGTTATGACAGGGGTAATGGAGCATTGTGATGACAAGGGCATGGAACATTTGTCTGAAAAGTTTCATGGATTATTGTGATGAGAGTGGGCATGGAGCATTGTGATGACAAGGGCACGGAACACAGTGATACATGGGTCATGGAGGATTGTAATGACAAGGGCATGGAGCATTGTGATGAGAAGGGCATCGAGCAGTGTGATGACAAGCACCATGGAGCTTTTTGATGACAATTGCATGGAACAATGTGATGAGAGGTTTCATGGAGTATTGTGATGACAATGGCATGGAGCATTGTGATGCCAAGGGTCATGGAGCTTTGTGATGACAAAGGTCATGGAACATTTTGATGACAAGGGCGTGGTGCATTGTGATGAGAAGGGTAGGGAGCATTGTGATGACATTGTCATGGACCAATTTGATGAAAAGGGTCATGGAACATTTTGATGAGAGGCGTTATGTAACATTGTGATGTTAGGGGTCATGGAGCATTTTGATGAAAAGGGTCATGGAGCATTTTGATGACAGGGGTTATGGAACATTGTGATGTCAGGGATCATCAAACATTGTGATGATAAGTGCATGTAGCATTGTGATGACAGGAGTCATGGAACATTGTGATGACAGGGTTGAGGGAGTATTGTGATGAATAGTGATGTACCATTGTGATATCAGTGGTGAGAGAGCATTTTGATTTGAAGTGCATGGAGCATTGTGATGACAAGGTTTATGGAGCATTGTGATGACAAGATTGTGGAGCACTGTGACGACAAGTGCATGGTGCATTGTGATGACATGGGTCATGGAGCATTGTGCTGACAAGCGCATGGAGCATTGTGATGACAAGGGTCATGGAGCATTGTGCTGAGAAAGGCATAGAGCATTGTGATGACAAGGGTCAAAGGGCATTGTGATGAAAAGTTCATGAAGCATTGTGGTTAAAAAGGTCACAGAGACTGTTGATGACAAGGGCATGGACCACTGTGATGACAAAGGTCATGAAGCCTTGTGATGACTGGAGTCACGGAGCATTGTGATGACAGGGGTCATGGAACATTGTGATAACAAGGGCATGGGGCATTGTGATGACAAGGGCATGGAGCATTGGTCTAATAAGTTTCATGGCTTATTGCGATGACAGTTGGAATGGCGCATTGTGATGACAAGGGCATGGAGCATTGTGATGACCAGGTCATTCATTATTGTGAAGACAGGTGTCAGGGAGCATTGTGATGACATATGTAATGGCCCATTGTGATGACAATGCCATGGAGCATTGTGATGCCAAGTGTCATGGAGGATTCTGATGACAAAGGTAATGGAGCATTGTGATGACAATGGCTTGGAGCATTGTGATGACAAGGGTCAGGGAGCCTTGTGCTGACAAGTGCATGGAAAATTGTGATGACAAGGGACATGGAGCATTCTGATGACAAGCTTGTGGAGTATTTTGATGACAATGGCATGGAGCATTGTGTTGAAAATGGCATGGTGCATTTTGATGAAAAAGGCATGGAGCCTTTTTGTGACAGGGTTCAAGGAGCATTCTGACGACAAGTGTCAGGGAGCATTGTGATGACAAGTGTATCGAGAATTGTGATGACAAAGGTCATGGAGCATTGTGATGAAAAGGGCATGGAGTATTGTGATGACAGGCATCATGGAGCATTGTGATGACAAGTGTTATGGAACATTGTGATCACAAGGGTTTGGAGCATTGTGATGACAGAGGTCATGGATCATTTTGATTTCAAGGAGCATGGAGCATTGTGATGACAAGGGCATGGAGCAATGTGATCCCAAGGTTCATGGAGGATTGTGATGGCAATGGTAATGGAGTATTGTGATGACAAGTGCATAGAACATTGTAATGACAAGGTCATGTAGCATTTTGCTGACAAAGGCATGGAGCATTGTGATGACAGGTGTCATGGAGCACTGTGATGACAAGCGTCACGGAGCATTGTGATTACAGGGGTCATGGAGCATTGGGATGACAAGGGCATGCATCATTGTGATGACAAGTGTCATGGAGCATTGGGCTGAAAATGTTCATGGAGTATTGTGATGGCAGGCGTCATGGAGCATTGTGATGACTAGGGAATGGAGCATTGTGATGACAAGAGTCCCGGATCATTGTGTTGTCAGGTGATATTGAGCGTTGTGATGACTGTGGTCATGGAGAATTGTGATGATATTGGTCATGGAGCATTGTGATGAGAAGGTCAAGGAGCATTGGGCTGAAAATATTCATGGAGTATTGTGATGACAGGGGTCATGGAGCATTGTGATGATAAGGGAATGGGGCATTTTGATGACAATGTCCTGGAGCATTGTGATGAGAAGACCATGGAGCCTTGTGATGACAAGTCTCATGGAGCATTCTGATGAAAAGGGGCATGGACCATTGTGATTACAGGGGTCTTGGAGCATTGTGATGACAAGGGCATGGAGCATTGTGATGAGAAGGCCATGGAGCATTCTGATGACATGCATCATGGAGCTTTGTGATGACAAGGGCATGGAGCATTGTGATGACAAGGGTCACGTAGCATTGTGATGAAAAGTTCATGGAGTATTGTGGTTACAAAGGTCACAGAGCCTTGTGATGATGTGGGCATGGACCACTGTGATGACAAATGTTATGAAGCATTGTGATGACTGGAGTCACAGAGCATTGTGATGACAAGGGTCATGGAGCATTGTGATGACAAGGGAATGGAGCATTGTGATGACAGGGGCATGGAGCATTGGTCTGACAAGTTTAATAGATTATTGTGATGACAGTGGGCATGGGGCATTGTGATGACAAGGGCATGGGGCATTGTGATGAGAAGGTCATGGAGTATTGTGAAGACAGGTGTCAGGGAGCATTGTGATGACATATGTCATGGTCCATTGCGATGACAATGGCATGGAGCATTGTGATGCCAAATGTAATGGAGGACTGTGATGACAAATATAATGGAGCATTGTGATGACTAGGGCTTGGAGCATTATGATGACAAGGGCCATTGAAAATTTTCATGACAAGGTCGTGAAGCATTGTGATGACAAGGTGCTGGAGCATTATGATGAGAAAACCATGGAGCCTTGTGAGACAAGTCTCATGGAGCATACTGATGAAAAGGGGCATGGAGCATTGTGATTAGAGTGTCTTGGAAAATTGTGATGACAAGCGCATGGAGCATTGTGATGAGAAGGCCAAGGAGCAGTCTGATGACATGCGTCATTGAGCTTTGTGATGACAAGGGCATGGAGCATTGTAATTACAGGCGTCTTGGAGCATTGTGATGAAAAAGGCATGGATCATTGTGATGAAAAAGGCATGGAGCCTTGTCATGACAGGGTTCAAGGAGCATACAGAGAACAAGTGTCAGGGAGCATTTTGATGACAAGTGTATTGAGCATTGTGATGACAAAGGTCATGGAGCATTGTGAAGAGAAGACCATAGATAATTGTGATGACGAGCGTCATGGGGCATTGTGATGACAAGTGTTATGGAATATTGTGATCACAAGGGTTTGGAGCAGTGTTATGACAGAGGTCATGGAGCATTTTGATTTCATTGTGATGACAATAGCCTGAAGCATTATGATGATGGGCATGGTGCATTGTGATGACAGGGTTCATGGATCATTGAGATAAAAAGGGACATGGAGCATTGTGATTACAGGAGTCTTGGAGCATTGTGATGAGAAGGGTCATGGAGCCTTGTGATGACAAGGCCATGGAACATCGTGATGGCAGGGGTCATGGAGCATTGTTATCACAGGGGTAATGGAGCATTGTGATGGCAAGGGCATGGAGCATTCTGATGACATGCATCATGGAGCTTTGCGATGACAAGGGCATGTAGCACTGTGATTACAGGGGTCTTGGAGCATTGTGATGACAAGGGTCATGGAGCCTTGTGATGACAAGGCCGTGGAACGTTGTGATGGCAGGGGTCATGGAGCATTGTTATGACAGGGGTAATGGAGCATTGTGATGACAAGGGCATGGAACATTTGTCTGAAAAGTTTCATGGATTATTGTGATGAGAGTGGGCATGGAGCATTGTGATGACAAGGGCACGGAACACAGTGATACATGGGTCATGGAGGATTGTAATGACAAGGGCATGGAGCATTGTGATGAGAAGGGCATCGAGCAGTGTGATGACAAGCACCATGGAGCTTTTTGATGACAATTGCATGGAACAATGTGATGAGAGGTTTCATGGAGTATTGTGATGACAATGGCATGGAGCATTGTGATGCCAAGGGTCATGGAGCTTTGTGATGACAAAGGTCATGGAGCATTTTGATGACAAGGGCGTGGTGCATTGTGATGAGAAGGGTAGGGAGCATTGTGATGACATTGTCATGGACCAATTTGATGAAAAGGGTCATGGAACATTTTGATGAGAGGCGTTATGTAACATTGTGTTGTTAGGGGTCATGGAGCATTTTGATGAAAAGGGTCATGGAGCATTTTGATGACAGGGGTTATGGAACATTGTGATGTCAGGGATCATCAAACATTGTGATGATAAGTGCATGTAGCATTGTGATGACAGGAGTCATGGAACATTGTGATGACAGGGTTGAGGGAGTATTGTGATGAATAGTGATGTACCATTGTGATATCAGTGGTGAGAGAGCATTTTGATTTGAAGTGCATGGAGCATTGTGATGACAAGGTTTATGGAGCATTGTGATGACAAGATTGTGGAGCACTGTGACGACAAGCGCATGGTGCATTGTGATGACATGGGTCATGGAGCATTGTGCTGACAAGCGCATGGAGCATTGTGATGACAAGGGTCATGGAGCATTGTGCTGAGAAAGGCATAGAGCATTGTGATGACAAGGGTCAAAGGGCATTGTGATGAAAAGTTCATGAAGCATTGTGGTTAAAAAGGTCACAGAGACTGTTGATGACAAGGGCATGGACCACTGTGATGACAAAGGTCATGAAGCCTTGTGATGACTGGAGTCACGGAGCATTGTGATGACAGGGGTCATGGAACATTGTGATAACAAGGGCATGGGGCATTGTGATGACAAGGGCATGGAGCATTGGTCTAATAAGTTTCATGGCTTATTGCGATGACAGTTGGAATGGCGCATTGTGATGACAAGCACCATGGAGCTTTTTGATGACAATTGCATGGAACAATGTGATGAGAGGTTTCATGGAGTATTGTGATGACAATGGCATGGAGCATTGTGATGCCAAGGGTCATGGAGCTTTGTGATGACAAAGGTCATGGAGCATTTTGATGACAAGGGCGTGGTGCATTGTGATGAGAAGGGTAGGGAGCATTGTGATGACATTGTCATGGACCAATTTGATGAAAAGGGTCATGGAACATTTTGATGAGAGGCGTTATGTAACATTGTGATGTTAGGGGTCATGGAGCATTTTGATGAAAAGGGTCATGGAGCATTTTGATGACAGGGGTTATGGAACATTGTGATGTCAGGGATCATCAAACATTGTGATGATAAGTGCATGTAGCATTGTGATGACAGGAGTCATGGAACATTGTGATGACAGGGTTGAGGGAGTATTGTGATGAATAGTGATGTACCATTGTGATATCAGTGGTGAGAGAGCATTTTGATTTGAAGTGCATGGAGCATTGTGATGACAAGGTTTATGGAGCATTGTGATGACAAGATTGTGGAGCACTGTGACGACAAGCGCATGGTGCATTGTGATGACATGGGTCATGGAGCATTGTGCTGACAAGCGCATGGAGCATTGTGATGACAAGGGTCATGGAGCATTGTGCTGAGAAAGGCATAGAGCATTGTGATGACAAGGGTCAAAGGGCATTGTGATGAAAAGTTCATGAAGCATTGTGGTTAAAAAGGTCACAGAGACTGTTGATGACAAGGGCATGGACCACTGTGATGACAAAGGTCATGAAGCCTTGTGATGACTGGAGTCACGGAGCATTGTGATGACAGGGGTCATGGAACATTGTGATAACGAGGGCATGGGGCATTGTGATGACAAGGGCATGGAGCATTGGTCTAATAAGTTTCATGGCTTATTGTGATGACAGTTGGAATGGCGCATTGTGATGACAAGGGCATGGAGCATTGTGATGACCAGGTCATTCATTATTGTGAAGACAGGTGTCAGGGAGCATTGTGATGACATATGTAATGGCCCATTGTGATGACAATGCCATGGAGCATTGTGATGCCAAGTGTCATGGAGGATTCTGATGACAAAGGTAATGGAGCATTGTGATGACAATGGCTTGGAGCATTGTGATGACAAGGGTCAGGGAGCCTTGTGCTGACAAGTGCATGGAAAATTGTGATGACAAGGGACATGGAGCATTCTGATGACAAGCTTGTGGAGTATTTTGATGACAATGGCATGGAGCATTGTGTTGAAAATGGCATGGTGCATTTTGATGAAAAAGGCATGGAGCCTTTTTGTGACAGGGTTCAAGGAGCATTCTGACGACAAGTGTCAGGGAGCATTGTGATGACAAGTGTATCGAGAATTGTGATGACAAAGGTCATGGAGCATTGTGATGAAAAGGGCATGGAGTATTGTGATGACAGGCATCATGGAGCATTGTGATGACAAGTGTTATGGAACATTGTGATCACAAGGGTTTGGAGCATTGTGATGACAGAGGTCATGGATCATTTTGATTTCAAGGAGCATGGAGCATTGTGATGACAAGGGCATGGAGCAATGTGATCCCAAGGTTCATGGAGGATTGTGATGGCAATGGTAATGGAGTATTGTGATGACAAGTGCATAGAACATTGTAATGACAAGGTCATGTAGCATTTTGCTGACAAAGGCATGGAGCATTGTGATGACAGGTGTCATGGAGCACTGTGATGACAAGCGTCACGGAGCATTGTGATTACAGGGGTCATGGAGCATTGGGATGACAAGGGCATGCATCATTGTGATGACAAGTGTCATGGAGCATTGGGCTGAAAATGTTCATGGAGTATTGTGATGGCAGGCGTCATGGAGCATTGTGATGACTAGGGAATGGAGCATTGTGATGACAAGAGTCCCGGATCATTGTGTTGTCAGGTGATATTGAGCGTTGTGATGACTGTGGTCATGGAGAATTGTGATGATATTGGTCATGGAGCATTGTGATGAGAAGGTCATGGAGCATTGGGCTGAAAATGTTCATGGAGTATTGTGATGACAGGGGTCATGGAGCATTGTGATGATAAGGGAATGGGGCATTTTGATGACAATGTCCTGGAGCATTGTGATGAGAAGACCATGGAGCCTTGTGATGACAAGTCTCATGGAGCATTCTGATGAAAAGGGGCATGGACCATTGTGATTACAGGGGTCTTGGAGCATTGTGATGACAAGGGCATGGAGCATTGTGATGAGAAGGCCATGGAGCATTCTGATGACATGCATCATGGAGCTTTGTGATGACAAGGGCATGGAGCATTGTGATGACAAGGGTCACGTAGCATTGTGATGAAAAGTTCATGGAGTATTGTGGTTACAAAGGTCACAGAGCCTTGTGATGATGTGGGCATGGACCACTGTGATGACAAATGTTATGAAGCATTGTGATGACTGGAGTCACAGAGCATTGTGATGACAAGGGTCATGGAGCATTGTGATGACAAGGGAATGGAGCATTGTGATGACAGGGGCATGGAGCATTGGTCTGACAAGTTTAATAGATTATTGTGATGACAGTGGGCATGGGGCATTGTGATGACAAGGGCATGGGGCATTGTGATGAGAAGGTCATGGAGTATTGTGAAGACAGGTGTCAGGGAGCATTGTGATGACATATGTCATGGTCCATTGCGATGACAATGGCATGGAGCATTGTGATGCCAAATGTAATGGAGGATTGTGATGACAAATATAATGGAGCATTGTGATGACTAGGGCTTGGAGCATTATGATGACAAGGGCCATTGAAAATTTTCATGACAAGGTCGTGAAGCATTGTGATGACAAGGTGCTGGAGCATTATGATGAGAAAACCATGGAGCCTTGTGAGACAAGTCTCATGGAGCATACTGATGAAAAGGGGCATGGAGCATTGTGATTAGAGTGTCTTGGAAAATTGTGATGACAAGCGCATGGAGCATTGTGATGAGAAGGCCAAGGAGCAGTCTGATGACATGCGTCATTGAGCTTTGTGATGACAAGGGCATGGAGCATTGTAATTACAGGCGTCTTGGAGCATTGTGATGAAAAAGGCATGGATCATTGTGATGAAAAAGGCATGGAGCCTTGTCATGACAGGGTTCAAGGAGCATACAGAGAACAAGTGTCAGGGAGCAATTTGATGACAAGTGTATTGAGCATTGTGATGACAAAGGTCATGGAGCATTGTGAAGAGAAGACCATAGATAATTGTGATGACGAGCGTCATGGGGCATTGTGATGACGAGCGTCATGGGGCATTGTGATGACAAGTGTTATGGAATATTGTGATCACAAGGGTTTGGAGCAGTGTTATGACAGAGGTCATGGGGCATTTTGATTTCATTGTGATGACAATAGCCTGAAGCATTATGATGATGGGCATGGTGCATTGTGATGACAGGGTTCATGGATCATTGAGATAAAAAGGGACATGGAGCATTGTGATTACAGGTGTCTTGGAGCATTGTGATGAGAAGGGTCATGGAGCCTTGTGATGACAAGGCCATGGAACATCGTGATGGCAGGGGTCATGGAGCATTGTTATCACAGGGGTAATGGAGCATTGTGATGGCAAGGGCATGGAGCATTCTGATGACATGCATCATGGAGCTTTGTGATGACAAGGGCATGTAGCACTGTGATTACAGGGGTCTTGGAGCATTGTGATGACAAGGGTCATGGAGCCTTGTGATGACAAGGCCATGGAACGTTGTGATGGCAGGTGTCATGGAGCATTGTTATGAAAGGGGTAATGGAGCATTGTGATGACAAGGGCATGGAACATTGGTCTGAAAAGTTTCATGGATTATTGTGATGAGAGTGGGCATGGAGCATTGTGATGACAAGGGCACGGAACACAGTGATACATGGGTCATGGAGGATTGTAATGACAAGGGCATGGAGCATTGTGATGAGAAGGGCATCGAGCAGTGTGATGACAAGCACCATGGAGCTTTTTGATGACAATTGCATGGAACAATGTGATGAGAGGTTTCATGGAGTATTGTGATGACAATGGCATGGAGCATTGTGATGCCAAGGGTCATGGAGCTTTGTGATGACAAAGGTCATGGAGCATTTTGATGACAAGGGCGTGGTGCATTGTGATGAGAAGGGTAGGGAGCATTGTGATGACATTGTCATGGACCAATTTGATGAAAAGGGTCATGGAACATTTTGATGAGAGGCTTTATGTAACATTGTGATGTTAGGGGTCATGGAGCATTTTGATGAAAAGGGTCATGGAGCATTTTGATGACAGGGGTTATGGAACATTGTGATGTCAGGGATCATCAAACATTGTGATGATAAGTGCATGTAGCATTGTGATGACAGGAGTCATGGAACATTGTGATGACAGGGTTGAGGGAGTATTGTGATGAATAGTGATGTACCATTGTGATATCAGTGGTGAGAGAGCATTTTGATTTGAAGTGCATGGAGCATTGTGATGACAAGGTTTATGGAGCATTGTGATGACAAGATTGTGGAGCACTGTGACGACAAGCGCATGGTGCATTGTGATGACATGGGTCATGGAGCATTGTGCTGACAAGCGCATGGAGCATTGTGATGACAAGGGTCATGGAGCATTGTGCTGAGAAAGGCATAGAGCATTGTGATGACAAGGGTCAAAGGGCATTGTGATGAAAAGTTCATGAAGCATTGTGGTTAAAAAGGTCACAGAGACTGTTGATGACAAGGGCATGGACCACTGTGATGACAAAGGTCATGAAGCCTTGTGATGACTGGAGTCACGGAGCATTGTGATGACAGGGGTCATGGAACATTGTGATAACAAGGGCATGGGGCATTGTGATGACAAGGGCATGGAGCATTGGTCTAATAAGTTTCATGGCTTATTGCGATGACAGTTGGAATGGCGCATTGTGATGACAAGGGCATGGAGCATTGTGATGACCAGGTCATTCATTATTGTGAAGACAGGTGTCAGGGAGCATTGTGATGACATATGTAATGGCCCATTGTGATGACAATGCCATGGAGCATTGTGATGCCAAGTGTCATGGAGGATTCTGATGACAAAGGTAATGGAGCATTGTGATGACAATGGCTTGGAGCATTGTGATGACAAAGGTCAGGGAGCCTTGTGCTGACAAGTGCATGGAAAATTGTGATGACAAGGGACATGGAGCATTCTGATGACAAGCTTGTGGAGTATTTTGATGACAATGGCATGGAGCATTGTGTTGAAAATGGCATGGTGCATTTTGATGAAAAAGGCATGGAGCCTTTTTGTGACAGGGTTCAAGGAGCATTCTGACGACAAGTGTCAGGGAGCATTGTGATGACAAGTGTATCGAGAATTGTGATGACAAAGGTCATGGAGCATTGTGATGAAAAGGGCATGGAGTATTGTGATGACAGGCATCATGGAGCATTGTGATGACAAGTGTTATGGAACATTGTGATCACAAGGGTTTGGAGCATTGTGATGACAGAGGTCATGGATCATTTTGATTTCAAGGAGCATGGAGCATTGTGATGACAAGGGCATGGAGCAATGTGATCCCAAGGTTCATGGAGGATTGTGATGGCAATGGTAATGGAGTATTGTGATGACAAGTGCATAGAACATTGTAATGACAAGGTCATGTAGCATTTTGCTGACAAAGGCATGGAGCATTGTGATGACAGGTGTCATGGAGCACTGTGATGACAAGCGTCACGGAGCATTGTGATTACAGGGGTCATGGAGCATTGGGATGACAAGGGCATGCATCATTGTGATGACAAGTGTCATGGAGCATTGGGCTGAAAATGTTCATGGAGTATTGTGATGGCAGGCGTCATGGAGCATTGTGATGACTAGGGAATGGAGCATTGTGATGACAAGAGTCCCGGATCATTGTGTTGTCAGGTGATATTGAGCGTTGTGATGACTGTGGTCATGGAGAATTGTGATGATATTGGTCATGGAGCATTGTGATGAGAAGGTCATGGAGCATTGGGCTGAAAATGTTCATGGAGTATTGTGATGACAGGGGTCATGGAGCATTGTGATGATAAGGGAATGGGGCATTTTGATGACAATGTCCTGGAGCATTGTGATGAGAAGACCATGGAGCCTTGTGATGACAAGTCTCATGGAGCATTCTGATGAAAAGGGGCATGGACCATTGTGATTACAGGGGTCTTGGAGCATTGTGATGACAAGGGCATGGAGCATTGTGATGAGAAGGCCATGGAGCATTCTGATGACATGCATCATGGAGCTTTGTGATGACAAGGGCATGGAGCATTGTGATGACAAGGGTCACGTAGCATTGTGATGAAAAGTTCATGGAGTATTGTGGTTACAAAGGTCACAGAGCCTTGTGATGATGTGGGCATGGACCACTGTGATGACAAATGTTATGAAGCATTGTGATGACTGGAGTCACAGAGCATTGTGATGACAAGGGTCATGGAGCATTGTGATGACAAGGGCATGGAGCATTGTGATGACAGGGGCATGGAGCATTGGTCTGACAAGTTTAATAGATTATTGTGATGAGAGTGGGCATGGGGCATTGTGATGACAAGGGCATGGAGCATTGTGATGAGAAGGTCATGGAGTATTGTGAAGACAGGTGTCAGGGAGCATTGTGATGACATATGTCATGGTCCATTGCGATGACAATGGCATGGAGCATTGTGATGCCAAATGTAATGGAGGATTGTGATGACAAATATAATGGAGCATTGTGATGACTAGGGCTTGGAGCATTATGATGACAAGGGCCATTGAAAATTTTCATGACCAGGTCGTGAAGCATTGTGATGACAAGGTGCTGGAGCATTATGATGAGAAAACCATGGAGCCTTGTGAGACAAGTCTCATGGAGCATACTGATGAAAAGGGGCATGGAGCATTGTGATTAGAGTGTCTTGGAAAATTGTGATGACAAGGGCATGGAGCATTGTGATGAGAAGGCCAAGGAGCAGTCTGATGACATGCGTCATTGAGCTTTGTGATGACAAGGGCATGGAGCATTGTAATTACAGGCGTCTTGGAGCATTGTGATGAAAAAGGCATGAATCATTGTGATGAAAAAGGCATGGAGCCTTGTCATGACAGTGTTCAAGGAGCATACAGAGAACAAGTGTCAGGGAGCATTTTGATGACAAGTGTATTGAGCATTGTGATGACAAAGGTCATGGAGCATTGTGAAGAGAAGACCATAGATAATTGTGATGACGAGCGTCATGGGGCATTGTGATGACGAGCGTCATGGAATATTGTGATCACAAGGGTTTGGAGCAGTGTTATGACAGAGGTCATGGAGCATTTTGATTTCATTGTGATGACAATAGCCTGAAGCATTATGATGATGGGCTTGGTGCATTGTGATGACAGGGTTCATGGATCATTGAGATAAAAAGGGACATGGAGCATTGTGATTACAGGTGTCTTGGAGCATTGTGATGAGAAGGGTCATGGAGCCTTGTGATGACAAGGCCATGGAACATCGTGATGGCAGGGGTCATGGAGCATTGTTATCACAGGGGTAATGGAGCATTGTGATGGCAAGGGCATGGAGCATTCTGATGACATGCATCATGGAGCTTTGTGATGACAAGGGCATGTAGCACTGTGATTACAGGGGTCTTGGAGCATTGTGATGACAAGGGTCATGGAGCCTTGTGATGACAAGGCTGTGGAACGTTGTGATGGCAGGGGTCATGGAGCATTGTTATGACAGGGGTAATGGAGCATTGCGATGACAAGGGCATGGAACATTTGTCTGAAAAGTTTCATGGATTATTGTGATGAGAGTGGGCATGGAGCATTGTGATGACAAGGGCACGGAACACAGTGATACATGGGTCATGGAGGATTGTAATGACAAGGGCATGGAGCATTGTGATGAGAAGGGCATCGAGCAGTGTGATGACAAGCACCATGGAGCTTTTTGATGACAATTGCATGGAACAATGTGATGAGAGGTTTCATGGAGTATTGTGATGACAATGGCATGGAGCATTGTGATGCCAAGGGTCATGGAGCTTTGTGATGACAAAGGTCATGGAGCATTTTGATGACAAGGGCGTGGTGCATTGTGATGAGAAGTGTAGGGAGCATTGTGATGACATTGTCATGGACCAATTTGATGAAAAGGGTCATGGAACATTTTGATGAGAGGCGTTATGTAACATTGTGATGTTAGGGGTCATGGAGCATTTTGATGAAAAGGGTCATGGAGCATTTTGATGACAGGGGTTATGGAACATTGTGATGTCAGGGATCATCAAACATTGTGATGATAAGTGCATGTAGCATTGTGATGACAGGAGTCATGGAACATTGTGATGACAGGGTTGAGGGAGTATTGTGATGAATAGTGATGTACCATTGTGATATCAGTGGTGAGAGAGCATTTTGATTTGAAGTGCATGGAGCATTGTGATGACAAGGCTTATGGAGCATTGTGATGACAAGATTGTGGAGCACTGTGACGACAAGCGCATGGTGCATTGTGATGACATGGGTCATGGAGCATTGTGCTGACAAGCGCATGGAGCATTGTGATGACAAGGGTCATGGAGCATTGTGCTGAGAAAGGCATAGAGCATTGTGATGACAAGGGTCAAAGGGCATTGTGATGAAAAGTTCATGAAGCATTGTGGTTAAAAAGGTCACAGAGACTGTTGATGACAAGGGCATGGACCACTGTGATGACAAAGGTCATGAAGCCTTGTGATGACTGGAGTCACGGAGCATTGTGATGACAGGGGTCATGGAACATTGTGATAACAAGGGCATGGGGCATTGTGATGACAAGGGCATGGAGCATTGGTCTAATAAGTTTCATGGCTTATTGCGATGACAGTTGG
Source organism: Hyperoodon ampullatus (assembly GCF_949752795.1). Lineage (NCBI taxonomy): Eukaryota > Metazoa > Chordata > Mammalia > Artiodactyla > Ziphiidae > Hyperoodon > Hyperoodon ampullatus. The sequence continues at coordinate 136,315 of NW_027640713.1, read as the reverse complement.
AATGGCGCATTGTGATGACAAGGGCATGGAGCATTGTGATGACCAGGTCATTCATTATTGTGAAGACAGGTGTCAGGGAGCATTGTGATGACATATGTAATGGCCCATTGTGATGACAATGCCATGGAGCATTGTGATGCCAAGTGTCATGGAGGATTCTGATGACAAAGGTAATGGAGCATTGTGATGACAATGGCTTGGAGCATTGTGATGACAAGGGTCAGGGAGCCTTGTGCTGACAAGTGCATGGAAAATTGTGATGACAAGGGACATGGAGCATTCTGATGACAAGCTTGTGGAGTATTTTGATGACAATGGCATGGAGCATTGTGTTGAAAATGGCATGGTGCATTTTGATGAAAAAGGCATGGAGCCTTTTTGTGACAGGGTTCAAGGAGCATTCTGACGACAAGTGTCAGGGAGCATTGTGATGACAAGTGTATCGAGAATTGTGATGACAAAGGTCATGGAGCATTGTGATGAAAAGGGCATGGAGTATTGTGATGACAGGCATCATGGAGCATTGTGATGACAAGTGTTATGGAACATTGTGATCACAAGGGTTTGGAGCATTGTGATGACAGAGGTCATGGATCATTTTGATTTCAAGGAGCATGGAGCATTGTGATGACAAGGGCATGGAGCAATGTGATCCCAAGGTTCATGGAGGATTGTGATGGCAATGGTAATGGAGTATTGTGATGACAAGTGCATAGAACATTGTAATGACAAGGTCATGTAGCATTTTGCTGACAAAGGCATGGAGCATTGTGATGACAGGTGTCATGGAGCACTGTGATGACAAGCGTCACGGAGCATTGTGATTACAGGGGTCATGGAGCATTGGGATGACAAGGGCATGCATCATTGTGATGACAAGTGTCATGGAGCATTGGGCTGAAAATGTTCATGGAGTATTGTGATGACAGGCGTCATGGAGCATTGTGATGACTAGGGAATGGAGCATTGTGATGACAAGAGTCCCGGATCATTGTGTTGTCAGGTGATATTGAGCGTTGTGATGACTGTGGTCATGGAGAATTGTGATGATATTGGTCATGGAGCATTGTGATGAGAAGGTCATGGAGCATTGGGCTGAAAATATTCATGGAGTATTGTGATGAAAGGGGTCATGGAGCATTGTGATGATAAGGGAATGGGACATTTTGATGACAATGTCCTGGAGCATTGTGATGAGAAGACCATGGAGCCTTGTGATGACAAGTCTCATGGAGCATTCTGATGAAAAGGGGCATGGACCATTGTGATTACAGGGGTCTTGGAGCATTGTGATGTCAGGGGTCATGGAACATTGTGATGATAAGTGGATGTAGCATTGTGATGACAGGGGTCATGGAACATTGTGATTACAGGGGTGAGGGAGTATTGTGATGACTAGTGATGGAACATTGTGATATCTCTGTTGAGAGAGCATTTTGATGAGAAGTGCATGGAGCATTGTGATTACAGGGTTTATGGAGCATTACGATGACAAGGTTGTGGACCGTTGTGATGAAAATCACGTGGCACATTGTGATGACAAGGGTCATGGAGCATTGTTCTGAAAAAGGCATGGAGCATTGTGATGACAAGGGTCACGTAGCATTGTGATGAAAAGTTCATGGAGTATTGTGGTTACAAAGGTCACAGAGCCTTGTGATGATGTGGGCATGGACCACTGTGATGACAAATGTTATGAAGCATTGTGATGACTGGAGTCACAGAGCATTGTGATGACAAGGGTCATGGAGCATTGTGATGACAAGGGCATGGAGCATTGTGATGACAGGGGCATGGAGCATTGGTCTGACAAGTTTAATAGATTATTGTGATGACAGTGGGCATGGGGCATTGTGATGACAAGGGCATGGAGCATTGTGATGAGAAGGTCATGGAGTATTGTGAAGACAGGTGTCAGGGAGCATTGTGATGACATATGTCATGGTCCATTGCGATGACAATGGCATGGAGCATTGTGATGCCAAATGTAATGGAGGATTGTGATGACAAATATAATGGAGCATTGTGATGACTAGGGCTTGGAGCATTATGATGACAAGGGCCATTGAAAATTTTCATGACCAGGTCGTGAAGCATTGTGATGACAAGGTGCTGGAGCATTATGATGAGAAAACCATGGAGCCTTGTGAGACAAGTCTCATGGAGCATACTGATGAAAAGGGGCATGGAGCATTGTGATTAGAGTGTCTTGGAAAATTGTGATGACAAGGGCATGGAGCATTGTGATGAGAAGTCCAAGGAGCAGTCTGATGACATGCGTCATTGAGCTTTGTGATGACAAGGGCATGGAGCATTGTAATTACAGGCGTCTTGGAGCATTGTGATGAAAAAGGCATGAATCATTGTGATGAAAAAGGCATGGAGCCTTGTCATGACAGTGTTCAAGGAGCATACAGAGAACAAGTGTCAGGGAGCATTTTGATGACAAGTGTATTGAGCATTGTGATGACAAAGGTCATGGAGCATTGTGAAGAGAAGACCATAGATAATTGTGATGACGAGCGTCATGGGGCATTGTGATGACGAGCGTCATGGAATATTGTGATCACAAGGGTTTGGAGCAGTGTTATGACAGAGGTCATGGAGCATTTTGATTTCATTGTGATGACAATAGCCTGAAGCATTATGATGATGGGCTTGGTGCATTGTGATGACAGGGTTCATGGATCATTGAGATAAAAAGGGACATGGAGCATTGTGATGAGAAGGGTCATGGAGCCTTGTGATGACAAGGCCATGGAACATCGTGATGGCAGGGGTCATGGAGCATTGTTATCACAGGGGTAATGGAGCATTGTGATGGCAAGGGCATGGAGCATTCTGATGACATGCATCATGGAGCTTTGTGATGACAAGGGCATGTAGCACTGTGATTACAGGGGTCTTGGAGCATTGTGATGACAAGGGTCATGGAGCCTTGTGATGACAAGGCTGTGGAACGTTGTGATGGCAGGGGTCATGGAGCATTGTTATGACAGGGGTAATGGAGCATTGCGATGACAAGGGCATGGAACATTTGTCTGAAAAGTTTCATGGATTATTGTGATGAGAGTGGGCATGGAGCATTGTGATGACAAGGGCACGGAACACAGTGATACATGGGTCATGGAGGATTGTAATGACAAGGGCATGGAGCATTGTGATGAGAAGGGCATCGAGCAGTGTGATGACAAGCACCATGGAGCTTTTTGATGACAATTGCATGGAACAATGTGATGAGAGGTTTCATGGAGTATTGTGATGACAATGGCATGGAGCATTGTGATGCCAAGGGTCATGGAGCTTTGTGATGACAAAGGTCATGGAGCATTTTGATGACAAGGGCGTGGTGCATTGTGATGAGAAGTGTAGGGAGCATTGTGATGACATTGTCATGGACCAATTTGATGAAAAGGGTCATGGAACATTTTGATGAGAGGCGTTATGTAACATTGTGATGTTAGGGGTCATGGAGCATTTTGATGAAAAGGGTCATGGAGCATTTTGATGACAGGGGTTATGGAACATTGTGATGTCAGGGATCATCAAACATTGTGATGATAAGTGCATGTAGCATTGTGATGACAGGAGTCATGGAACATTGTGATGACAGGGTTGAGGGAGTATTGTGATGAATAGTGATGTACCATTGTGATATCAGTGGTGAGAGAGCATTTTGATTTGAAGTGCATGGAGCATTGTGATGACAAGGCTTATGGAGCATTGTGATGACAAGATTGTGGAGCACTGTGACGACAAGCGCATGGTGCATTGTGATGACATGGGTCATGGAGCATTGTGCTGACAAGCGCATGGAGCATTGTGATGACAAGGGTCATGGAGCATTGTGCTGAGAAAGGCATAGAGAATTGTGATGACAAGGGTCAAAGGGCATTGTGATGAAAAGTTCATGAAGCATTGTGGTTAAAAAGGTCACAGAGACTGTTGATGACAAGGGCATGGACCACTGTGATGACAAAGGTCATGAAGCCTTGTGATGACTGGAGTCACGGAGCATTGTGATGACAGGGGTCATGGAACATTGTGATAACAAGGGCATGGGGCATTGTGATGACAAGGGCATGGAGCATTGGTCTAATAAGTTTCATGGCTTATTGCGATGACAGTTGGAATGGCGCATTGTGATGACAAGGGCATGGAGCATTGTGATGACCAGGTCATTCATTATTGTGAAGACAGGTGTCAGGGAGCATTGTGATGACATATGTAATGGCCCATTGTGATGACAATGCCATGGAGCATTGTGATGCCAAGTGTCATGGAGGATTCTGATGACAAAGGTAATGGAGCATTGTGATGACAATGGCTTGGAGCATTGTGATGACAAGGGTCAGGGAGCCTTGTGCTGACAAGTGCATGGAAAATTGTGATGACAAGGGACATGGAGCATTCTGATGACAAGCTTGTGGAGTATTTTGATGACAATGGCATGGAGCATTGTGTTGAAAATGGCATGGTGCATTTTGATGAAAAAGGCATGGAGCCTTTTTGTGACAGGGTTCAAGGAGCATTCTGACGACAAGTGTCAGGGAGCATTGTGATGACAAGTGTATCGAGAATTGTGATGACAAAGGTCATGGAGCATTGTGATGAAAAGGGCATGGAGTATTGTGATGACAGGCATCATGGAGCATTGTGATGACAAGTGTTATGGAACATTGTGATCACAAGGGTTTGGAGCATTGTGATGACAGAGGTCATGGATCATTTTGATTTCAAGGAGCATGGAGCATTGTGATGACAAGGGCATGGAGCAATGTGATCCCAAGGTTCATGGAGGATTGTGATGGCAATGGTAATGGAGTATTGTGATGACAAGTGCATAGAACATTGTAATGACAAGGTCATGTAGCATTTTGCTGACAAAGGCATGGAGCATTGTGATGACAGGTGTCATGGAGCACTGTGATGACAAGCGTCACGGAGCATTGTGATTACAGGGGTCATGGAGCATTGGGATGACAAGGGCATGCATCATTGTGATGACAAGTGTCATGGAGCATTGGGCTGAAAATGTTCATGGAGTATTGTGATGGCAGGCGTCATGGAGCATTGTGATGACTAGGGAATGGAGCATTGTGATGACAAGAGTCCCGGATCATTGTGTTGTCAGGTGATATTGAGCGTTGTGATGACTGTGGTCATGGAGAATTGTGATGATATTGGTCATGGAGCATTGTGATGAGAAGGTCATGGAGCATTGGGCTGAAAATGTTCATGGAGTATTGTGATGACAGGGGTCATGGAGCATTGTGATGATAAGGGAATGGGGCATTTTGATGACAATGTCCTGGAGCATTGTGATGAGAAGACCATGGAGCCTTGTGATGACAAGTCTCATGGAGCATTCTGATGAAAAGGGGCATGGACCATTGTGATTACAGGGGTCTTGGAGCATTGTGATGACAAGGGCATGGAGCATTGTGATGAGAAGGCCATGGAGCATTCTGATGACATGCATCATGGAGCTTTGTGATGACAAGGGCATGGAGCATTTTGATGACAAGGGTCACGTAGCATTGTGATGAAAAGTTCATGGAGTATTGTGGTTACAAAGGTCACAGAGCCTTGTGATGATGTGGGCATGGACCACTGTGATGACAAATGTTATGAAGCATTGTGATGACTGGAGTCACAGAGCATTGTGATGACAAGGGTCATGGAGCATTGTGATGACAAGGGCATGGAGCATTGTGATGACAGGGGCATGGAGCATTGGTCTGACAAGTTTAATAGATTATTGTGATGACAGTGGGCATGGGGCATTGTGATGACAAGGGCATGGGGCATTGTGATGAGAAGGTCATGGAGTATTGTGAAGACAGGTGTCAGGGAGCATTGTGATGACATATGTCATGGTCCATTGCGATGACAATGGCATGGAGCATTGTGATGCCAAATGTAATGGAGGATTGTGATGACAAATATAATGGAGCATTGTGATGACTAGGGCTTGGAGCATTATGATGACAAGGGCCATTGAAAATTTTCATGACAAGGTCGTGGGGCATTGTGATGACAAGGGCATGGGGCATTGTGATGAGAAGGTCATGGAGTATTGTGAAGACAGGTGTCAGGGAGCATTGTGATGACATATGTCATGGTCCATTGCGATGACAATGGCATGGAGCATTGTGATGCCAAATGTAATGGAGGATTGTGATGACAAATATAATGGAGCATTGTGATGACTAGGGCTTGGAGCATTATGATGACAAGGGCCATTGAAAATTTTCATGACAAGGTCGTGAAGCATTGTGATGACAAGGTGCTGGAGCATTATGATGAGAAAACCATGGAGCCTTGTGAGACAAGTCTCATGGAGCATACTGATGAAAAGGGGCATGGAGCATTGTGATTAGAGTGTCTTGGAAAATTGTGATGACAAGCGCATGGAGCATTGTGATGAGAAGGCCAAGGAGCAGTCTGATGACATGCGTCATTGAGCTTTGTGATGACAAGGGCATGGAGCATTGTAATTACAGGCGTCTTGGAACATTGTGATGAAAAAGGCATGGATCATTGTGATGAAAAAGGCATGGAGCCTTGTCATGACAGGGTTCAAGGAGCATACAGAGAACAAGTGTCAGGGAGCATTTTGATGACAAGTGTATTGAGCATTGTGATGACAAAGGTCATGGAGCATTGTGAAGAGAAGACCATAGATAATTGTGATGACGAGCGTCATGGGGCATTGTGATGACAAGTGTTATGGAATATTGTGATCACAAGGGTTTGGAGCAGTGTTATGACAGAGGTCATGGAGCATTTTGATTTCATTGTGATGACAATAGCCTGAAGCACTATGATGATGGGCATGGTGTATTGTGATGACAGGGTTCATGGATCATTGAGATAAAAAGGGACATGGAGCATTGTGATTACAGGTGTCTTGGAGCATTGTGATGAGAAGGGTCATGGAGCCTTGTGATGACAAGGCCATGGAACATCGTGATGGCAGGGGTCATGGAGCATTGTTATCACAGGGGTAATGGAGCATTGTGATGGCAAGGGCATGGTGCATTCTAATGACATGCATCATGGAGCTTTTCGATGACAAGGGCATGTAGCACTGTGATTACAGGGGTCTTGGAGCATTGTGATGACAAGGGTCATGGAGCCTTGTGATGACAAGGCCGTGGAACGTTGTGATGGCAGGGGTCATGGAGCATTGTTATGACAGGGGTAATGGAGCATTGTGATGACAAGGGCATGGAACATTGGTCTGAAAAGTTTCATGGATTATTGTGATGAGAGTGGGCATGGAGCATTGTGATGACAAGGGCACGGAACACAGTGATACATGGGTCATGGAGGATTGTAATGACAAGGGCATGGAGCATTGTGATGAGAAGGGCATCGAGCAGTGTGATGACAAGCACCATGGAGCTTTTTGATGACAATTGCATGGAACAATGTGATGAGAGGTTTCATGGAGTATTGTGATGACAATGGCATGGAGCATTGTGATGCCAAGGGTCATGGAGCTTTGTGATGACAAAGGTCATGGAGCATTTTGATGACAAGGGCGTGGTGCATTGTGATGAGAAGGGTAGGGAGCATTGTGATGACATTGTCATGGACCAATTTGATGAAAAGGGTCATGGAACATTTTGATGAGAGGCGTTATGTAACATTGTGATGTTAGGGGTCATGGAGCATTTTGATGAAAAGGGTCATGGAGCATTTTGATGACAGGGGTTATGGAACATTGTGATGTCAGGGATCATCAAACATTGTGATGATAAGTGCATGTAGCATTGTGATGACAGGAGTCATGGAACATTGTGATGACAGGGTTGAGGGAGTATTGTGATGAATAGTGATGTACCATTGTGATATCAGTGGTGAGAGAGCATTTTGATTTGAAGTGCATGGAGCATTGTGATGACAAGGTTTATGGAGCATTGTGATGACAAGATTGTGGAGCACTGTGACGACAAGCGCATGGTGCATTGTGATGACATGGGTCATGGAGCATTGTGCTGACAAGCGCATGGAGCATTGTGATGACAAGGGTCATGGAGCATTGTGCTGAGAAAGGCATAGAGCATTGTGATGACAAGGGTCAAAGGGCATTGTGATGAAAAGTTCATGAAGCATTGTGGTTAAAAAGGTCACAGAGACTGTTGATGACAAGGGCATGGACCACTGTGATGACAAAGGTCATGAAGCCTTGTGATGACTGGAGTCACGGAGCATTGTGATGACAGGGGTCATGGAACATTGTGATAACAAGGGCATGGGGCATTGTGATGACAAGGGCATGGAGCATTGGTCTAATAAGTTTCATGGCTTATTGCGATGACAGTTGGAATGGCGCATTGTGATGACAAGGGCATGGAGCATTGTGATGACCAGGTCATTCATTATTGTGAAGACAGGTGTCAGGGAGCATTGTGATGACATATGTAATGTCCCATTGTGATGACAATGCCATGGAGCATTGTGATGCCAAGTGTCATGGAGGATTCTGATGACAAAGGTAATGGAGCATTGTGATGACAATGGCTTGGAGCATTGTGATGACAAGGGTCAGGGAGCCTTGTGCTGACAAGTGCATGGAAAATTGTGATGACAAGGGACATGGAGCATTCTGATGACAAGCTTGTGGAGTATTTTGATGACAATGGCATGGAGCATTGTGTTGAAAATGGCATGGTGCATTTTGATGAAAAAGGCATGGAGCCTTTTTGTGACAGGGTTCAAGGAGCATTCTGACGACAAGTGTCAGGGAGCATTGTGATGACAAGTGTATCGAGAATTGTGATGACAAAGGTCATGGAGCATTGTGATGAAAAGGGCATGGAGTATTGTGATGACAGGCATCATGGAGCATTGTGATGACAAGTGTTATGGAACATTGTGATCACAAGGGTTTGGAGCATTGTGATGACAGAGGTCATGGATCATTTTGATTTCAAGGAGCATGGAGCATTGTGATGACAAGGGCATGGAGCAATGTGATCCCAAGGTTCATGGAGGATTGTGATGGCAATGGTAATGGAGTATTGTGATGACAAGTGCATAGAACATTGTAATGACAAGGTCATGTAGCATTTTGCTGACAAAGGCATGGAGCATTGTGATGACAGGTGTCATGGAGCACTGTGATGACAAGCGTCACGGAGCATTGTGATTACAGGGGTCATGGAGCATTGGGATGACAAGGGCATGCATCATTGTGATGACAAGTGTCATGGAGCATTGGGCTGAAAATGTTCATGGAGTATTGTGATGGCAGGCGTCATGGAGCATTGTGATGACTAGGGAATGGAGCATTGTGATGACAAGAGTCCCGGATCATTGTGTTGTCAGGTGATATTGAGCGTTGTGATGACTGTGGTCATGGAGAATTGTGATGATATTGGTCATGGAGCATTGTGATGAGAAGGTCAAGGAGCATTGGGCTGAAAATATTCATGGAGTATTGTGATGACAGGGGTCATGGAGCATTGTGATGATAAGGGAATGGGGCATTTTGATGACAATGTCCTGGAGCATTGTGATGAGAAGACCATGGAGCCTTGTGATGACAAGTCTCATGGAGCATTCTGATGAAAAGGGGCATGGACCATTGTGATTACAGGGGTCTTGGAGCATTGTGATGACAAGGGCATGGAGCATTGTGATGAGAAGGCCATGGAGCATTCTGATGACATGCATCATGGAGCTTTGTGATGACAAGGGCATGGAGCATTGTGATGACAAGGGTCACGTAGCATTGTGATGAAAAGTTCATGGAGTATTGTGGTTACAAAGGTCACAGAGCCTTGTGATGATGTGGGCATGGACCACTGTGATGACAAATGTTATGAAGCATTGTGATGACTGGAGTCACAGAGCATTGTGATGACAAGGGTCATGGAGCATTGTGATGACAAGGGAATGGAGCATTGTGATGACAGGGGCATGGAGCATTGGTCTGACAAGTTTAATAGATTATTGTGATGACAGTGGGCATGGGGCATTGTGATGACAAGGGCATGGGGCATTGTGATGAGAAGGTCATGGAGTATTGTGAAGACAGGTGTCAGGGAGCATTGTGATGACATATGTCATGGTCCATTGCGATGACAATGGCATGGAGCATTGTGATGCCAAATGTAATGGAGGACTGTGATGACAAATATAATGGAGCATTGTGATGACTAGGGCTTGGAGCATTATGATGACAAGGGCCATTGAAAATTTTCATGACAAGGTCGTGAAGCATTGTGATGACAAGGTGCTGGAGCATTATGATGAGAAAACCATGGAGCCTTGTGAGACAAGTCTCATGGAGCATACTGATGAAAAGGGGCATGGAGCATTGTGATTAGAGTGTCTTGGAAAATTGTGATGACAAGCGCATGGAGCATTGTGATGAGAAGGCCAAGGAGCAGTCTGATGACATGCGTCATTGAGCTTTGTGATGACAAGGGCATGGAGCATTGTAATTACAGGCGTCTTGGAGCATTGTGATGAAAAAGGCATGGATCATTGTGATGAAAAAGGCATGGAGCCTTGTCATGACAGGGTTCAAGGAGCATACAGAGAACAAGTGTCAGGGAGCATTTTGATGACAAGTGTATTGAGCATTGTGATGACAAAGGTCATGGAGCATTGTGAAGAGAAGACCATAGATAATTGTGATGACGAGCGTCATGGGGCATTGTGATGACAAGTGTTATGGAATATTGTGATCACAAGGGTTTGGAGCAGTGTTATGACAGAGGTCATGGAGCATTTTGATTTCATTGTGATGACAATAGCCTGAAGCATTATGATGATGGGCATGGTGCATTGTGATGACAGGGTTCATGGATCATTGAGATAAAAAGGGACATGGAGCATTGTGATTACAGGAGTCTTGGAGCATTGTGATGAGAAGGGTCATGGAGCCTTGTGATGACAAGGCCATGGAACATCGTGATGGCAGGGTTCATGGAGCATTGTTATCACAGGGGTAATGGAGCATTGTGATGGCAAGGGCATGGAGCATTCTGATGACATGCATCATGGAGCTTTGCGATGACAAGGGCATGTAGCACTGTGATTACAGGGGTCTTGGAGCATTGTGATGACAAGGGTCATGGAGCCTTGTGATGACAAGGCCGTGGAACGTTGTGATGGCAGGGGTCATGGAGCATTGTTATGACAGGGGTAATGGAGCATTGTGATGACAAGGGCATGGAACATTTGTCTGAAAAGTTTCATGGATTATTGTGATGAGAGTGGGCATGGAGCATTGTGATGACAAGGGCACGGAACACAGTGATACATGGGTCATGGAGGATTGTAATGACAAGGGCATGGAGCATTGTGATGAGAAGGGCATCGAGCAGTGTGATGACAAGCACCATGGAGCTTTTTGATGACAATTGCATGGAACAATGTGATGAGAGGTTTCATGGAGTATTGTGATGACAATGGCATGGAGCATTGTGATGCCAAGGGTCATGGAGCTTTGTGATGACAAAGGTCATGGAGCATTTTGATGACAAGGGCGTGGTGCATTGTGATGAGAAGTGTAGGGAGCATTGTGATGACATTGTCATGGACCAATTTGATGAAAAGGGTCATGGAACATTTTGATGAGAGGCGTTATGTAACATTGTGATGTTAGGGGTCATGGAGCATTTTGATGAAAAGGGTCATGGAGCATTTTGATGACAGGGGTTATGGAACATTGTGATGTCAGGGATCATCAAACATTGTGATGATAAGTGCATGTAGCATTGTGATGACAGGAGTCATGGAACATTGTGATGACAGGGTTGAGGGAGTATTGTGATGAATAGTGATGTACCATTGTGATATCAGTGGTGAGAGAGCATTTTGATTTGAAGTGCATGGAGCATTGTGATGACAAGGTTTATGGAGCATTGTGATGACAAGATTGTGGAGCACTGTGACGACAAGCGCATGGTGCATTGTGATGACATGGGTCATGGAGCATTGTGCTGACAAGCGCATGGAGCATTGTGATGACAAGGGTCATGGAGCATTGTGCTGAGAAAGGCATAGAGCATTGTGATGACAAGGGTCAAAGGGCATTGTGATGAAAAGTTCATGAAGCATTGTGGTTAAAAAGGTCACAGAGACTGTTGATGACAAGGGCATGGACCACTGTGATGACAAAGGTCATGAAGCCTTGTGATGACTGGAGTCACGGAGCATTGTGATGACAGGGGTCATGGAACATTGTGATAACAAGGGCATGGGGCATTGTGATGACAAGGGCATGGAGCATTGGTCTAATAAGTTTCATGGCTTATTGCGATGACAGTTGGAATGGCGCATTGTGATGACAAGGGCATGGAGCATTGTGATGACCAGGTCATTCATTATTGTGAAGACAGGTGTCAGGGAGCATTGTGATGACATATGTAATGTCCCATTGTGATGACAATGCCATGGAGCATTGTGATGCCAAGTGTCATGGAGGATTCTGATGACAAAGGTAATGGAGCATTGTGATGACAATGGCTTGGAGCATTGTGATGACAAGGGTCAGGGAGCCTTGTGCTGACAAGTGCATGGAAAATTGTGATGACAAGGGACATGGAGCATTCTGATGACAAGCTTGTGGAGTATTTTGATGACAATGGCATGGAGCATTGTGTTGAAAATGGCATGGTGCATTTTGATGAAAAAGGCATGGAGCCTTTTTGTGACAGGGTTCAAGGAGCATTCTGACGACAAGTGTCAGGGAGCATTGTGATGACAAGTGTATCGAGAATTGTGATGACAAAGGTCATGGAGCATTGTGATGAAAAGGGCATGGAGTATTGTGATGACAGGCATCATGGAGCATTGTGATGACAAGTGTTATGGAACATTGTGATCACAAGGGTTTGGAGCATTGTGATGACAGAGGTCATGGATCATTTTGATTTCAAGGAGCATGGAGCATTGTGATGACAAGGGCATGGAGCAATGTGATCCCAAGGTTCATGGAGGATTGTGATGGCAATGGTAATGGAGTATTGTGATGACAAGTGCATAGAACATTGTAATGACAAGGTCATGTAGCATTTTGCTGACAAAGGCATGGAGCATTGTGATGACAGGTGTCATGGAGCACTGTGATGACAAGCGTCACGGAGCATTGTGATTACAGGGGTCATGGAGCATTGGGATGACAAGGGCATGCATCATTGTGATGACAAGTGTCATGGAGCATTGGGCTGAAAATGTTCATGGAGTATTGTGATGGCAGGCGTCATGGAGCATTGTGATGACTAGGGAATGGAGCATTGTGATGACAAGAGTCCCGGATCATTGTGTTGTCAGGTGATATTGAGCGTTGTGATGACTGTAGTCATGGAGAATTGTGATGATATTGGTCATGGAGCATTGTGATGAGAAGGTCATGGAGCATTGGGCTGAAAATGTTCATGGAGTATTGTGATGACAGGGGTCATGGAGCATTGTGATGATAAGGGAATGGGGCATTTTGATGACAATGTCCTGGAGCATTGTGATGAGAAGACCATGGAGCCTTGTGATGACAAGTCTCATGGAGCATTCTGATGAAAAGGGGCATGGACCATTGTGATTACAGGGGTCTTGGAGCATTGTGATGACAAGGGCATGGAGCATTGTGATGAGAAGGCCATGGAGCATTCTGATGACATGCATCATGGAGCTTTGTGATGACAAGGGCATGGAGCATTGTGATGACAAGGGTCACGTAGCATTGTGATGAAAAGTTCATGGAGTATTGTGGTTACAAAGGTCACAGAGCCTTGTGATGATGTGGGCATGGACCACTGTGATGACAAATGTTATGAAGCATTGTGATGACTGGAGTCACAGAGCATTGTGATGACAAGGGTCATGGAGCATTGTGATGACAAGGGCATGGAGCATTGTGATGACAGGGGCATGGAGCATTGGTCTGACAAGTTTAATAGATTATTGTGATGACAGTGGGCATGGGGCATTGTGATGACAAGGGCATGGGGCATTGTGATGAGAAGGTCATGGAGTATTGTGAAGACAGGTGTCAGGGAGCATTGTGATGACATATGTCATGGTCCATTGCGATGACAATGGCATGGAGCATTGTGATGCCAAATGTAATGGAGGATTGTGATGACAAATATAATGGAGCATTGTGATGACTAGGGCTTGGAGCATTATGATGACAAGGGCCATTGAAAATTTTCATGACAAGGTCGTGAAGCATTGTGATGACAAGGTGCTGGAGCATTATGATGAGAAAACCATGGAGCCTTGTGAGACAAGTCTCATGGAGCATACTGATGAAAAGGGGCATGGAGCATTGTGATTAGAGTGTCTTGGAAAATTGTGATGACAAGCGCATGGAGCATTGTGATGAGAAGGCCAAGGAGCAGTCTGATGACATGCGTCATTGAGCTTTGTGATGACAAGGGCATGGAGCATTGTAATTACAGGCGTCTTGGAGCATTGTGATGAAAAAGGCATGGATCATTGTGATGAAAAAGGCATGGAGCCTTGTCATGACAGGGTTCAAGGAGCATACAGAGAACAAGTGTCAGGGAGCAATTTGATGACAAGTGTATTGAGCATTGTGATGACAAAGGTCATGGAGCATTGTGAAGAGAAGACCATAGATAATTGTGATGACGAGTGTCATGGGGTATTGTGATGACGAGCGTCATGGGGCATTGTGATGACAAGTGTTATGGAATATTGTGATCACAAGGGTTTGGAGCAGTGTTATGACAGAGGTCATGGAGCATTTTGATTTCATTGTGATGACAATAGCCTGAAGCATTATGATGATGGGCATGGTGCATTGTGATGACAGGGTTCATGGATCATTGAGATAAAAAGGGACATGGAGCATTGTGATTACAGGTGTCTTGGAGCATTGTGATGAGAAGGGTCATGGAGCCTTGTGATGACAAGGCCATGGAACATCGTGATGGCAGGGGTCATGGAGCATTGTTATCACAGGGGTAATGGAGCATTGTGATGGCAAGGGCATGGAGCATTCTGATGACATGCATCATGGAGCTTTGTGATGACAAGGGCATGTAGCACTGTGATTACAGGGGTCTTGGAGCATTGTGATGACAAGGGTCATGGAGCCTTGTGATGACAAGGCCGTGGAACGTTGTGATGGCAGGGGTCATGGAGCATTGTTATGACAGGGGTAATGGAGCATTGTGATGACAAGGGCATGGAACATTGGTCTGAAAAGTTTCATGGATTATTGTGATGAGAGTGGGCATGGAGCATTGTGATGACAAGGGCACGGAACACAGTGATACATGGGTCATGGAGGATTGTAATGACAAGGGCATGGAGCATTGTGATGAGAAGGGCATCGAGCAGTGTGATGACAAGCACCATGGAGCTTTTTGATGACAATTGCATGGAACAATGTGATGAGAGGTTTCATGGAGTATTGTGATGACAATGGCATGGAGCATTGTGATGCCAAGGGTCATGGAGCTTTGTGATGACAAAGGTCATGGAGCATTTTGATGACAAGGGCGTGGTGCATTGTGATGAGAAGGGTAGGGAGCATTGTGATGACATTGTCATGGACCAATTTGATGAAAAGGGTCATGGAACATTTTGATGAGAGGCGTTATGTAACATTGTGATGTTAGGGGTCATGGAGCATTTTGATGAAAAGGGTCATGGAGCATTTTGATGACAGGGGTTATGGAACATTGTGATGTCAGGGATCATCAAACATTGTGATGATAAGTGCATGTAGCATTGTGATGACAGGAGTCATGGAACATTGTGATGACAGGGTTGAGGGAGTATTGTGATGAATAGTGATGTACCATTGTGATATCAGTGGTGAGAGAGCATTTTGATTTGAAGTGCATGGAGCATTGTGATGACAAGGTTTATGGAGCATTGTGATGACAAGATTGTGGAGCACTGTGACGACAAGCGCATGGTGCATTGTGATGACATGGGCCATGGAGCATTGTGCTGACAAGCGCATGGAGCATTGTGATGACAAGGGTCATGGAGCATTGTGCTGAGAAAGGCATAGAGCATTGTGATGACAAGGGTCAAAGGGCATTGTGATGAAAAGTTCATGAAGCATTGTGGTTAAAAAGGTCACAGAGACTGTTGATGACAAGGGCATGGACCACTGTGATGACAAAGGTCATGAAGCCTTGTGATGACTGGAGTCACGGAGCATTGTGATGACAGGGGTCATGGAACATTGTGATAACAAGGGCATGGGGCATTGTGATGACAAGGGCATGGAGCATTGGTCTAATAAGTTTCATGGCTTATTGCGATGACAGTTGGAATGGCGCATTGTGATGACAAGGGCATGGAGAATTGTGATGACCAGGTCATTCATTATTGTGAAGACAGGTGTCAGGGAGCATTGTGATGACATATGTAATGGCCCATTGTGATGACAATGCCATGGAGCATTGTGATGCCAAGTGTCATGGAGGATTCTGATGACAAAGGTAATGGAGCATTGTGATGACAATGGCTTGGAGCATTGTGATGACAAGGGTCAGGGAGCATTGTGCTGACAAGTGCATGGAAAATTGTGATGACAAGGGACATGGAGCATTCTGATGACAAGCTTGTGGAGTATTTTGATGACAATGGCATGGAGCATTGTGTTGAAAATGGCATGGTGCATTTTGATGAAAAAGGCATGGAGCCTTTTTGTGACAGGGTTCAAGGAGCATTCTGACGACAAGTGTCAGGGAGCATTGTGATGACAAGTGTATCGAGAATTGTGATGACAAAGGTCATGCAGCATTGTGATGAAAAGGGCATGGAGTATTGTGATGACAGGCATCATGGAGCATTGTGATGACAAGTGTTATGGAACATTGTGATCACAAGGGTTTGGAGCATTGTGATGACAGAGGTCATGGATCATTTTGATTTCAAGGAGCATGGAGCATTGTGATGACAAGGGCATGGAGCAATGTGATCCCAAGGTTCATGGAGGATTGTGATGGCAATGGTAATGGAGTATTGTGATGACAAGTGCATAGAACCTTGTAATGACAAGGTCATGTAGCATTTTGCTGACAAAGGCATGGAGCATTGTGATGACAGGTGTCATGGAGCACTGTGATGACAAGCGTCACGGAGCATTGTGATTAGAGGGGTCATGGAGCATTGGGATGACAAGGGCATGCATCATTGTGATGACAAGTGTCATGGAGCATTGGGCTGAAAATGTTCATGGAGTATTGTGATGATAGGCGTCATGGAGCATTGTGATGACTAGGGAATGGAGCATTGTGATGACAAGAGTCCCGGATCATTGTGTTGTCAGGTGATATTGAGCGTTGTGATGACTGTGGTCATGGAGAATTGTGATGATATTGGTCATGGAGCATTGTGATGAGAAGGTCATGGAGCATTGGGCTGAAAATGTTCATGGAGTATTGTGATGACAGTGGTCATGGAGCATTGTGATGATAAGGGAATGGGGCATTTTGATGACAATGTCCTGGAGCATTGTGATGACAAGTCTCATGGAGCATTCTGATGAAAAGGGGCATGGACCATTGTGATTACAGGGGTCTTGGAGCATTGTGATGACAAGGGCATGGAGCATTGTGATGAGAAGGCCATGGAGCATTCTGATGACATGCATCATGGAGCTTTGTGATGACAAGGGCATGGAGCATTGTGATGACAAGGGTCACGTAGCATTGTGATGAAAAGTTCATGGAGTATTGTGGTTACAAAGGTCACAGAGCCTTGTGATGATGTGGGCATGGACCACTGTGATGACAAATGTTATGAAGCATTGTGATGACTGGAGTCACAGAGCATTGTGATGACAAGGGTCATGGAGCACTGTGATGACAAGGGCATGGAGCATTGTGATGACAGGGGCATGGAGCATTGGTCTGACAAGTTTAATAGATTATTGTGATGACAGTGGGCATGGGGCATTGTGATGACAAGGGCATGGGGCATTGTGATGAGAAGGTCATGGAGTATTGTGAAGACAGGTGTCAGGGAGCATTGTGATGACATATGTCATGGTCCATTGCGATGACAATGGCATGGAGCATTGTGATGCCAAATGTAATGGAGGATTGTGATGACAAATATAATGGAGCATTGTGATGACTAGGGCTTGGAGCATTATGATGACAAGGGCCATTGAAAATTTTCATGACAAGGTCGTGAAGCATTGTGATGACAAGGTGCTGGAGCATTATGATGAGAAAACCATGGAGCCTTGTGAGACAAGTCTCATGGAGCATACTGATGAAAAGGGGCATGGAGCATTGTGATTAGAGTGTCTTGGAAAATTGTGATGACAAGCGCATGGAGCATTGTGATGAGAAGGCCAAGGAGCAGTCTGATGACATGCGTCATTGAGCTTTGTGATGACAAGGGCATGGAGCATTGTAATTACAGGCGTCTTGGAGCATTGTGATGAAAAAGGCATGGATCATTGTGATGAAAAAGGCATGGAGCCTTGTCATGACAGGGTTCAAGGAGCATACAGAGAACAAGTGTCAGGGAGCAATTTGATGACAAGTGTATTGAGCATTGTGATGACAAAGGTCATGGAGCATTGTGAAGAGAAGACCATAGATAATTGTGATGACGAGTGTCATGGGGTATTGTGATGACGAGCGTCATGGGGCATTGTGATGACAAGTGTTATGGAATATTGTGATCACAAGGGTTTGGAGCAGTGTTATGACAGAGGTCATGGAGCATTTTGATTTCATTGTGATGACAATAGCCTGAAGCATTATGATGATGGGCATGGTGCATTGTGATGACAGGGTTCATGGATCATTGAGATAAAAAGGGACATGGAGCATTGTGATTACAGGTGTCTTGGAGCATTGTGATGAGAAGGGTCATGGAGCCTTGTGATGACAAGGCCATGGAACATCGTGATGGCAGGGGTCATGGAGCATTGTTATCACAGGGGTAATGGAGCATTGTGATGGCAAGGGCATGGAGCATTCTGATGACATGCATCATGGAGCTTTGTGATGACAAGGGCATGTAGCACTGTGATTACAGGGGTCTTGGAGCATTGTGATGACAAGGGTCATGGAGCCTTGTGATGACAAGGCCGTGGAACGTTGTGATGGCAGGGGTCATGGAGCATTGTTATGACAGGGGTAATGGAGCATTGTGATGACAAGGGCATGGAACATTGGTCTGAAAAGTTTCATGGATTATTGTGATGAGAGTGGGCATGGAGCATTGTGATGACAAGGGCACGGAACACAGTGATACATGGGTCATGGAGGATTGTAATGACAAGGGCATGGAGCATTGTGATGAGAAGGGCATCGAGCAGTGTGATGACAAGCACCATGGAGCTTTTTGATGACAATTGCATGGAACAATGTGATGAGAGGTTTCATGGAGTATTGTGATGACAATGGCATGGAGCATTGTGATGCCAAGGGTCATGGAGCTTTGTGATGACAAAGGTCATGGAGCATTTTGATGACAAGGGCGTGGTGCATTGTGATGAGAAGGGTAGGGAGCATTGTGATGACATTGTCATGGACCAATTTGATGAAAAGGGTCATGGAACATTTTGATGAGAGGCGTTATGTAACATTGTGATGTTAGGGGTCATGGAGCATTTTGATGAAAAGGGTCATGGAGCATTTTGATGACAGGGGTTATGGAACATTGTGATGTCAGGGATCATCAAACATTGTGATGATAAGTGCATGTAGCATTGTGATGACAGGAGTCATGGAACATTGTGATGACAGGGTTGAGGGAGTATTGTGATGAATAGTGATGTACCATTGTGATATCAGTGGTGAGAGAGCATTTTGATTTGAAGTGCATGGAGCATTGTGATGACAAGGTTTATGGAGCATTGTGATGACAAGATTGTGGAGCACTGTGACGACAAGCGCATGGTGCATTGTGATGACATGGGTCATGGAGCATTGTGCTGACAAGCGCATGGAGCATTGTGATGACAAGGGTCATGGAGCATTGTGCTGAGAAAGGCATAGAGCATTGTGATGACAAGGGTCAAAGGGCATTGTGATGAAAAGTTCATGAAGCATTGTGGTTAAAAAGGTCACAGAGACTGTTGATGACAAGGGCATGGACCACTGTGATGACAAAGGTCATGAAGCCTTGTGATGACTGGAGTCACGGAGCATTGTGATGACAGGGGTCATGGAACATTGTGATAACAAGGGCATGGGGCATTGTGATGACAAGGGCATGGAGCATTGGTCTAATAAGTTTCATGGCTTATTGCGATGACAGTTGGAATGGCGCATTGTGATGACAAGGGCATGGAGCATTGTGATGACCAGGTCATTCATTATTGTGAAGACAGGTGTCAGGGAGCATTGTGATGACATATGTAATGTCCCATTGTGATGACAATGCCATGGAGCATTGTGATGCCAAGTGTCATGGAGGATTCTGATGACAAAGGTAATGGAGCATTGTGATGACAATGGCTTGGAGCATTGTGATGACAAGGGTCAGGGAGCCTTGTGCTGACAAGTGCATGGAAAATTGTGATGACAAGGGACATGGAGCATTCTGATGACAAGCTTGTGGAGTATTTTGATGACAATGGCATGGAGCATTGTGTTGAAAATGGCATGGTGCATTTTGATGAAAAAGGCATGGAACCTTTTTGTGACAGGGTTCAAGGAGCATTCTGACGACAAGTGTCAGGGAGCATTGTGATGACAAGTGTATCGAGAATTGTGATGACAAAGGTCATGGAGCATTGTGATGAAAAGGGCATGGAGTATTGTGATGACAGGCATCATGGAGCATTGTGATGACAAGTGTTATGGAACATTGTGATCACAAGGGTTTGGAGCATTGTGATGACAGAGGTCATGGATCATTTTGATTTCAAGGAGCATGGAGCATTGTGATGACAAGGGCATGGAGCAATGTGATCCCAAGGTTCATGGAGGATTGTGATGGCAATGGTAATGGAGTATTGTGATGACAAGTGCATAGAACATTGTAATGACAAGGTCATGTAGCATTTTGCTGACAAAGGCATGGAGCATTGTGATGACAGGTGTCATGGAGCACTGTGATGACAAGCGTCACGGAGCATTGTGATTACAGGGGTCATGGAGCATTGGGATGACAAGGGCATGCATCATTGTGATGACAAGTGTCATGGAGCATTGGGCTGAAAATGTTCATGGAGTATTGTGATGGCAGGCGTCATGGAGCATTGTGATGACTAGGGAATGGAGCATTGTGATGACAAGAGTCCCGGATCATTGTGTTGTCAGGTGATATTGAGCGTTGTGATGACTGTGGTCATGGAGAATTGTGATGATATTGGTCATGGAGCATTGTGATGAGAAGGTCATGGAGCATTGGGCTGAAAATGTTCATGGAGTATTGTGATGACAGGGGTCATGGAGCATTGTGATGATAAAGGAATGGGGCATTTTGATGACAATGTCCTGGAGCATTGTGATGAGAAGACCATGGAGCCTTGTGATGACAAGTCTCATGGAGCATTCTGATGAAAAGGGGCATGGACCATTGTGATTACAGGGGTCTTGGAGCATTGTGATGACAAGGGCATGGAGCATTGTGATGAGAAGGCCATGGAGCATTCTGATGACATGCATCATGGAGCTTTGTGATGACAAGGGCATGGAGCATTGTGATGACAAGGGTCACGTAGCATTGTGATGAAAAGTTCATGGAGTATTGTGGTTACAAAGGTCACAGAGCCTTGTGATGATGTGGGCATGGACCACTGTGATGACAAATGTTATGAAGCATTGTGATGACTGGAGTCACAGAGCATTGTGATGACAAGGGTCATGGAGCATTGTGATGACAAGGGCATGGAGCATTGTGATGACAGGGGCATGGAGCATTGGTCTGACAAGTTTAATAGATTATTGTGATGACAGTGGGCATGGGGCATTGTGATGACAAGGGCATGGGGCATTGTGATGAGAAGGTCATGGAGTATTGTGAAGACAGGTGTCAGGGAGCATTGTGATGACATATGTCATGGTCCATTGCGATGACAATGGCATGGAGCGTTGTGATGCCAAATGTAATGGAGGATTGTGATGACAAATATAATGGAGCATTGTGATGACTAGGGCTTGGAGCATTATGATGACAAGGGCCATTGAAAATTTTCATGACAAGGTCGTGAAGCATTGTGATGACAAGGTGCTGGAGCATTATGATGAGAAAACCATGGAGCCTTGTGAGACAAGTCTCATGGAGCATACTGATGAAAAGGGGCATGGAGCATTGTGATTAGAGTGTCTTGGAAAATTGTGATGACAAGCGCATGGAGCATTGTGATGAGAAGGCCAAGGAGCAGTCTGATGACATGCGTCATTGAGCTTTGTGATGACAAGGGCATGGAGCATTGTAATTACAGGCGTCTTGGAGCATTGTGATGAAAAAGGCATGGATCATTGTGATGAAAAAGGCATGGAGCCTTGTCATGACAGGGTTCAAGGAGCATACAGAGAACAAGTGTCAGGGAGCAATTTGATGACAAGTGTATTGAGCATTGTGATGACAAAGGTCATGGAGCATTGTGAAGAGAAGACCATAGATAATTGTGATGACGAGTGTCATGGGGTATTGTGATGACGAGCGTCATGGGGCATTGTGATGACAAGTGTTATGGAATATTGTGATCACAAGGGTTTGGAGCAGTGTTATGACAGAGGTCATGGAGCATTTTGATTTCATTGTGATGACAATAGCCTGAAGCATTATGATGATGGGCATGGTGCATTGTGATGACAGGGTTCATGGATCATTGAGATAAAAAGGGACATGGAGCATTGTGATTACAGGTGTCTTGGAGCATTGTGATGAGAAGGGTCATGGAGCCTTGTGATGACAAGGCCATGGAACATCGTGATGGCAGGGGTCATGGAGCATTGTTATCACAGGGGTAATGGAGCATTGTGATGGCAAGGGCATGGAGCATTCTGATGACATGCATCATGGAGCTTTGTGATGACAAGGGCATGTAGCACTGTGATTACAGGGGTCTTGGAGCATTGTGATGACAAGGGTCATGGAGCCTTGTGATGACAAGGCCGTGGAACGTTGTGATGGCAGGGGTCATGGAGCATTGTTATGACAGGGGTAATGGAGCATTGTGATGACAAGGGCATGGAACATTGGTCTGAAAAGTTTCATGGATTATTGTGATGAGAGTGGGCATGGAGCATTGTGATGACAAGGGCACGGAACACAGTGATACATGGGTCATGGAGGATTGTAATGACAAGGGCATGGAGCATTGTGATGAGAAGGGCATCGAGCAGTGTGATGACAAGCACCATGGAGCTTTTTGATGACAATTGCATGGAACAATGTGATGAGAGGTTTCATGGAGTATTGTGATGACAATGGCATGGAGCATTGTGATGCCAAGGGTCATGGAGCTTTGTGATGACAAAGGTCATGGAGCATTTTGATGACAAGGGCGTGGTGCATTGTGATGAGAAGGGTAGGGAGCATTGTGATGACATTGTCATGGACCAATTTGATGAAAAGGGTCATGGAACATTTTGATGAGAGGCGTTATGTAACATTGTGATGTTAGGGGTCATGGAGCATTTTGATGAAAAGGGTCATGGAGCATTTTGATGACAGGGGTTATGGAACATTGTGATGTCAGGGATCATCAAACATTGTGATGATAAGTGCATGTAGCATTGTGATGACAGGAGTCATGGAACATTGTGATGACAGGGTTGAGGGAGTATTGTGATGAATAGTGATGTACCATTGTGATATCAGTGGTGAGAGAGCATTTTGATTTGAAGTGCATGGAGCATTGTGATGACAAGGTTTATGGAGCATTGTGATGACAAGATTGTGGAGCACTGTGACGACAAGCGCATGGTGCATTGTGATGACATGGGTCATGGAGCATTGTGCTGACAAGCGCATGGAGCATTGTGATGACAAGGGTCATGGAGCATTGTGCTGAGAAAGGCATAGAGCATTGTGATGACAAGGGTCAAAGGGCATTGTGATGAAAAGTTCATGAAGCATTGTGGTTAAAAAGGTCACAGAGACTGTTGATGACAAGGGCATGGACCACTGTGATGACAAAGGTCATGAAGCCTTGTGATGACTGGAGTCACGGAGCATTGTGATGACAGGGGTCATGGAACATTGTGATAACAAGGGCATGGGGCATTGTGATGACAAGGGCATGGAGCATTGGTCTAATAAGTTTCATGGCTTATTGCGATGACAGTTGGAATGGCGCATTGTGATGACAAGGGCATGGAGCATTGTGATGACCAGGTCATTCATTATTGTGAAGACAGGTGTCAGGGAGCATTGTGATGACATATGTAATGTCCCATTGTGATGACAATGCCATGGAGCATTGTGATGCCAAGTGTCATGGAGGATTCTGATGACAAAGGTAATGGAGCATTGTGATGACAATGGCTTGGAGCATTGTGATGACAAGGGTCAGGGAGCCTTGTGCTGACAAGTGCATGGAAAATTGTGATGACAAGGGACATGGAGCATTCTGATGACAAGCTTGTGGAGTATTTTGATGACAATGGCATGGAGCATTGTGTTGAAAATGGCATGGTGCATTTTGATGAAAAAGGCATGGAGCCTTTTTGTGACAGGGTTCAAGGAGCATTCTGACGACAAGTGTCAGGGAGCATTGTGATGACAAGTGTATCGAGAATTGTGATGACAAAGGTCATGGAGCATTGTGATGAAAAGGACATGGAGTATTGTGATGACAGGCATCATGGAGCATTGTGATGACAAGTGTTATGGAACATTGTGATCACAAGGGTTTGGAGCATTGTGATGACAGAGGTCATGGATCATTTTGATTTCAAGGAGCATGGAGCATTGTGATGACAAGGGCATGGAGCAATGTGATCCCAAGGTTCATGGAGGATTGTGATGGCAATGGTAATGGAGTATTGTGATGACAAGTGCATAGAACATTGTAATGACAAGGTCATGTAGCATTTTGCTGACAAAGGCATGGAGCATTGTGATGACAGGTGTCATGGAGCACTGTGATGACAAGCGTCACGGAGCATTGTGATTACAGGTGTCATGGAGCATTGGGATGACAAGGGCATGCATCATTGTGATGACAAGTGTCATGGAGAATTGGCTGAAAATGTTCATGGAGTATTGTGATGGCAGGCGTCATGGAGCATTGTGATGACTAGGGAATGGAGCATTGTGATGACAAGAGTCCCGGATCATTGTGTTGTCAGGTGATATTGAGCGTTGTGATGACTGTGGTCATGGAGAATTGTGATGATATTGGTCATGGAGCATTGTGATGAGAAGGTCATGGAGCATTGGGCTGAAAATGTTCATGGAGTATTGTGATGACAGGGGTCATGGAGCATTGTGATGATAAAGGAATGGGGCATTTTGATGACAATGTCCTGGAGCATTGTGATGAGAAGACCATGGAGCCTTGTGATGACAAGTCTCATGGAGCATTCTGATGAAAAGGGGCATGGACCATTGTGATTACAGGGGTCTTGGAGCATTGTGATGACAAGGGCATGGAGCATTGTGATGAGAAGGCCATGGAGCATTCTGATGACATGCATCATGGAGCTTTGTGATGACAAGGGCATGGAGCATTGTGATGACAAGGGTCACGTAGCATTGTGATGAAAAGTTCATGGAGTATTGTGGTTACAAAGGTCACAGAGCCTTGTGATGATGTGGGCATGGACCACTGTGATGACAAATGTTATGAAGCATTGTGATGACTGGAGTCACAGAGCATTGTGATGACAAGGGTCATGGAGCATTGTGATGACAAGGGCATGGAGCATTGTGATGACAGGGGCATGGAGCATTGGTCTGACAAGTTTAATAGATTATTGTGATGACAGTGGGCATGGGGCATTGTGATGACAAGGGCATGGGGCATTGTGATGAGAAGGTCATGGAGTATTGTGAAGACAGGTGTCAGGGAGCATTGTGATGACATATGTCATGGTCCATTGCGATGACAATGGCATGGAGCATTGTGATGCCAAATGTAATGGAGGATTGTGATGACAAATATAATGGAGCATTGTGATGACTAGGGCTTGGAGCATTATGATGACAAGGGCCATTGAAAATTTTCATGACAAGGTCGTGAAGCATTGTGATGACAAGGTGCTGGAGCATTATGATGAGAAAACCATGGAGCCTTGTGAGACAAGTCTCATGGAGCATACTGATGAAAAGGGGCATGGAGCATTGTGATTAGAGTGTCTTGGAAAATTGTGATGACAAGCGCATGGAGCATTGTGATGAGAAGGCCAAGGAGCAGTCTGATGACATGCGTCATTGAGCTTTGTGATGACAAGGGCATGGAGCATTGTAATTACAGGCGTCTTGGAGCATTGTGATGAAAAAGGCATGGATCATTGTGATGAAAAAGGCATGGAGCCTTGTCATGACAGGGTTCAAGGAGCATACAGAGAACAAGTGTCAGGGAGCATTTTGATGACAAGTGTATTGAGCATTGTGATGACAAAGGTCATGGAGCATTGTGAAGAGAAGACCATAGATAATTGTGATGACGAGCGTCATGGGGCATTGTGATGACGAGCGTCATGGGGCATTGTGATGACAAGTGTTATGGAATATTGTGATCACAAGGGTTTGGAGCAGTGTTATGACAGAGGTCATGGAGCATTTTGATTTCATTGTGATGACAATAGCCTGAAGCATTATGATGATGGGCATGGTGCATTGTGATGACAGGGTTCATGGATCATTGAGATAAAAAGGGACATGGAGCATTGTGATTACAGGTGTCTTGGAGCATTGTGATGAGAAGGGTCATGGAGCCTTGTGATGACAAGGCCATGGAACATCGTGATGGCAGGGGTCATGGAGCATTGTTATCACAGGGGTAATGGAGCATTGTGATGGCAAGGGCATGGAGCATTCTGATGACATGCATCATGGAGCTTTGTGATGACAAGGGCATGTAGCACTGTGATTACAGGGGTCTTGGAGCATTGTGATGACAAGGGTCATGGAACCTTGTGATGACAAGGCCGTGGAACGTTGTGATGGCAGGGGTCATGGAGCATTGTTATGACAGGGGTAATGGAGCATTGTGATGACAAGGGCATGGAACATTTGTCTGAAAAGTTTCATGGATTATTGTGATGAGAGTGGGCATGGAGCATTGTGATGACAAGGGCACGGAACACAGTGATACATGGGTCATGGAGGATTGTAATGACAAGGGCATGGAGCATTGTGATGAGAAGGGCATCGAGCAGTGTGATGACAAGCACCATGGAGCTTTTTGATGACAATTGCATGGAACAATGTGATGAGAGGTTTCATGGAGTATTGTGATGACAATGGCATGGAGCATTGTGATGCCAAGGGTCATGGAGCTTTGTGATGACAAAGGTCATGGAGCATTTTGATGACAAGGGCGTGGTGCATTGTGATGAGAAGGGTAGGGAGCATTGTGATGACATTGTCATGGACCAATTTGATGAAAAGGGTCATGGAACATTTTGATGAGAGGCGTTATGTAACATTGTGATGTTAGGGGTCATGGAGCATTTTGATGAAAAGGGTCATGGAGCATTTTGATGACAGGGGTTATGGAACATTGTGATGTCAGGGATCATCAAACATTGTGATGATAAGTGCATGTAGCATTGTGATGACAGGAGTCATGGAACATTGTGATGACAGGGTTGAGGGAGTATTGTGATGAATAGTGATGTACCATTGTGATATCAGTGGTGAGAGAGCATTTTGATTTGAAGTGCATGGAGCATTGTGATGACAAGGTTTATGGAGCATTGTGATGACAAGATTGTGGAGCACTGTGACGACAAGCGCATGGTGCATTGTGATGACATGGGTCATGGAGCATTGTGCTGACAAGCGCATGGAGCATTGTGATGACAAGGGTCATGGAGCATTGTGCTGAGAAAGGCATAGAGCATTGTGATGACAAGGGTCAAAGGGCATTGTGATGAAAAGCTCATGAAGCATTGTGGTTAAAAAGGTCACAGAGACTGTTGATGACAAGGGCATGGACCACTGTGATGACAAAGGTCATGAAGCCTTGTGATGACTGGAGTCACGGAGCATTGTGATGACAGGGGTCATGGAACATTGCGATAACAAGGGCATGGGGCATTGTGATGACAAGGGCATGGAGCATTGGTCTAATAAGTTTCATGGCTTATTGCGATGACAGTTGGAATGGCGCATTGTGATGACAAGGGCATGGAGCATTGTGATGAGAAGGGCATCGAGCAGTGTGATGACAAGCACCATGGAGCTTTTTGATGACAATTGCATGGAACAATGTGATGAGAGGTTTCATGGAGTATTGTGATGACAATGGCATGGAGCATTGTGATGCCAAGGGTCATGGAGCTTTGTGATGACAAAGGTCATGGAGCATTTTGATGACAAGGGCGTGGTGCATTGTGATGAGAAGGGTAGGGAGCATTGTGATGACATTGTCATGGACCAATTTGATGAAAAGGGTCATGGAACATTTTGATGAGAGGCGTTATGTAACATTGTGATGTTAGGGGTCATGGAGCATTCTGATGAAAAGGGTCATGGAGCATTTTGATGACAGGGGTTATGGAACATTGTGATGTCAGGGATCATCAAACATTGTGATGATAAGTGCATGTAGCATTGTGATGACAGGAGTCATGGAACATTGTGATGACAGGGTTGAGGGAGTATTGTGATGAATAGTGATGTACCATTGTGATATCAGTGGTGAGAGAGCATTTTGATTTGAAGTGCATGGAGCATTGTGATGACAAGGTTTATGGAGCATTGTGATGACAAGATTGTGGAGCACTGTGACGACAAGCGCATGGTGCATTGTGATGACATGGGTCATGGAGCATTGTGCTGACAAGCG
Source organism: Hyperoodon ampullatus (assembly GCF_949752795.1). Classification (NCBI taxonomy): domain Eukaryota; kingdom Metazoa; phylum Chordata; class Mammalia; order Artiodactyla; family Ziphiidae; genus Hyperoodon; species Hyperoodon ampullatus. The sequence goes on along the minus strand of NW_027640713.1, from coordinate 107,418 downwards.
CATGGAGCATTGTGATGACAAGGGTCATGGAGCATTGTGCTGAGAAAGGCATAGAGCATTGTGATGACAAGGGTCAAAGGGCATTGTGATGAAAAGTTCATGAAGCATTGTGGTTAAAAAGGTCACAGAGACTGTTGATGACAAGGGCATGGACCACTGTGATGACAAAGGTCATGAAGCCTTGTGATGACTGGAGTCACGGAGCATTGTGATGACAGGGGTCATGGAACATTGTGATAACAAGGGCATGGGGCATTGTGATGACAAGGGCATGGAGCATTGGTCTAATAAGTTTCATGGCTTATTGCGATGACAGTTGGAATGGCGCATTGTGATGACAAGGGCATGGAGCATTGTGATGACCAGGTCATTCATTATTGTGAAGACAGGTGTCAGGGAGCATTGTGATGACATATGTAATGTCCCATTGTGATGACAATGCCATGGAGCATTGTGATGCCAAGTGTCATGGAGGATTCTGATGACAAAGGTAATGGAGCATTGTGATGACAATGGCTTGGAGCATTGTGATGACAAGGGTCAGGGAGCCTTGTGCTGACAAGTGCATGGAAAATTGTGATGACAAGGGACATGGAGCATTCTGATGACAAGCTTGTGGAGTATTTTGATGACAATGGCATGGAGCATTGTGTTGAAAATGGCATGGTGCATTTTGATGAAAAAGGCATGGAGCCTTTTTGTGACAGGGTTCAAGGAGCATTCTGACGACAAGTGTCAGGGAGCATTGTGATGACAAGTGTATCGAGAATTGTGATGACAAAGGTCATGGAGCATTGTGATGAAAAGGGCATGGAGTATTGTGATGACAGGCATCATGGAGCATTGTGATGACAAGTGTTATGGAACATTGTGATCACAAGGGTTTGGAGCATTGTGATGACAGAGGCCATGGATCATTTTGATTTCAAGGAGCATGGAGCATTGTGATGACAAGGGCATGGAGCAATGTGATCCCAAGGTTCATGGAGGATTGTGATGGCAATGGTAATGGAGTATTGTGATGACAAGTGCATAGAACATTGTAATGACAAGGTCATGTAGCATTTTGCTGACAAAGGCATGGAGCATTGTGATGACAGGTGTCATGGAGCACTGTGATGACAAGCGTCACGGAGCATTGTGATTACAGGGGTCATGGAGCATTGGGATGACAAGGGCATGCATCATTGTGATGACAAGTGTCATGGAGCATTGGGCTGAAAATGTTCATGGAGTATTGTGATGACAGGCGTCATGGAGCATTGTGATGACTAGGGAATGGAGCATTGTGATGACAAGAGTCCCGGATCATTGTGTTGTCAGGTGATATTGAGCGTTGTGATGACTGTGGTCATGGAGAATTGTGATGATATTGGTCATGGAGCATTGTGATGAGAAGGTCATGGAGCATTGGGCTGAAAATGTTCATGGAGTATTGTGATGACAGGGGTCATGGAGCATTGTGATGATAAGGGAATGGGACATTTTGATGACAATGTCCTGGAGCATTGTGATGAGAAGACCATGGAGCCTTGTGATGACAAGTCTCATGGAGCATTCTGATGAAAAGGGGCATGGACCATTGTGATTACAGGGGTCTTGGAGCATTGTGATGACAAGGGCATGGAGCATTGTGATGAGAAGGCCATGGAGCATTCTGATGACATGCATCATGGAGCTTTGTGATGACAAGGGCATGGAGCATTGTGATGACAAGGGTCACGTAGCATTGTGATGAAAAGTTCATGGAGTATTGTGGTTACAAAGGTCACAGAGCCTTGTGATGATGTGGGCATGGACCACTGTGATGACAAATGTTATGAAGCATTGTGATGACTGGAGTCACAGAGCATTGTGATGACAAGGGTCATGGAGCATTGTGATGACAAGGGCATGGAGCATTGTGATGACAGGGGCATGGAGCATTGGTCTGACAAGTTTAATAGATTATTGTGATGACAGTGGGCATGGGGCATTGTGATGACAAGGGCATGGGGCATTGTGATGAGAAGGTCATGGAGTATTGTGAAGACAGGTGTCAGGGAGCATTGTGATGACATATGTCATGGTCCATTGCGATGACAATGGCATGGAGCATTGTGATGCCAAATGTAATGGAGGACTGTGATGACAAATATAATGGAGCATTGTGATGACTAGGGCTTGGAGCATTATGATGACAAGGGCCATTGAAAATTTTCATGACAAGGTCGTGAAGCATTGTGATGACAAGGTGCTGGAGCATTATGATGAGAAAACCATGGAGCCTTGTGAGACAAGTCTCATGGAGCATACTGATGAAAAGGGGCATGGAGCATTGTGATTAGAGTGTCTTGGAAAATTGTGATGACAAGCGCATGGAGCATTGTGATGAGAAGGCCAAGGAGCAGTCTGATGACATGCGTCATTGAGCTTTGTGATGACAAGGGCATGGAGCATTGTAATTACAGGCGTCTTGGAGCATTGTGATGAAAAAGGCATGGATCATTGTGATGAAAAAGGCATGGAGCCTTGTCATGACAGGGTTCAAGGAGCATACAGAGAACAAGTGTCAGGGAGCTTTTTGATGACAAGTGTATTGAGCATTGTGATGACAAAGGTCATGGAGCATTGTGAAGAGAAGACCATAGATAATTGTGATGACGAGCGTCATGGGGCATTGTGATGACAAGTGTTATGGAATATTGTGATCACAAGGATTTGGAGCAGTGTTATGACAGAGGTCATGGAGCATTTTGATTTCATTGTGATGACAATAGCCTGAAGCATTATGATGATGGGCATGGTGCATTGTGATGACAGGGTTCATGGATCATTGAGATAAAAAGGGACATGGAGCATTGTGATTACAGGTGTCTTGGAGCATTGTGATGAGAAGGGTCATGGAGCCTTGTGATGACAAGGCCATGGAACATCGTGATGGCAGGGTTCATGGAGCATTGTTATCACAGGGGTAATGGAGCATTGTGATGGCAAGGGCATGGAGCATTCTGATGACATGCATCATGGAGCTTTGTGATGACAAGGGCATGTAGCACTGTGATTACAGGGGTCTTGGAGCATTGTGATGACAAGGGTCATGGAGCCTTGTGATGACAAGGCCGTGGAACGTTGTGATGGCAGGGGTCATGGAGCATTGTTATGACAGGGGTAATGGAGCATTGTGATGACAAGGGCATGGAACATTTGTCTGAAAAGTTTCATGGATTATTGTGATGAGAGTGGGCATGGAGCATTGTGATGACAAGGGCACGGAACACAGTGATACATGGGTCATGGAGGATTGTAATGACAAGGGCATGGAGCATTGTGATGAGAAGGGCATCGAGCAGTGTGATGACAAGCACCATGGAGCTTTTTGATGACAATTGCATGGAACAATGTGATGAGAGGTTTCATGGAGTATTGTGATGACAATGGCATGGAGCATTGTGATGCCAAGGGTCATGGAGCTTTGTGATGACAAAGGTCATGGAGCATTTTGATGACAAGGGCGTGGTGCATTGTGATGAGAAGGGTAGGGAGCATTGTGATGACATTGTCATGGACCAATTTGATGAAAAGGGTCATGGAACATTTTGATGAGAGGCGTTATGTAACATTGTGATGTTAGGGGTCATGGAGCATTTTGATGAAAAGGGTCATGGAGCATTTTGATGACAGGGGTTATGGAACATTGTGATGTCAGGGATCATCAAACATTGTGATGATAAGTGCATGTAGCATTGTGATGACAGGAGTCATGGAACATTGTGATGACAGGGTTGAGGGAGTATTGTGATGAATAGTGATGTACCATTGTGATATCAGTGGTGAGAGAGCATTTTGATTTGAAGTGCATGGAGCATTGTGATGACAAGGTTTATGGAGCATTGTGATGACAAGATTGTGGAGCACTGTGACGACAAGCGCATGGTGCATTGTGATGACATGGGTCATGGAGCATTGTGCTGAGAAAGGCATAGAGCATTGTGATGACAAGGGTCAAAGGGCATTGTGATGAAAATTTCATGAAGCATTGTGGTTAAAAAGGTCACAGAGACTGTTGATGACAAGGGCATGGACAACTGTGATGACAAAGGTCATGAAGCCTTGTGATGACTGGAGTCACGGAGCATTGTGATGACAGGGGTCATGGAACATTGTGATAACAAGGGCATGGGGCATTGTGATGACAAGGGCATGGAGCATTGGTCTAATAAGTTTCATGGCTTATTGCGATGACAGTTGGAATGGCGCATTGTGATGACAAGGGCATGGAGCATTGTGATGACCAGGTCATTCATTATTGTGAAGACAGGTGTCAGGGAGCATTGTGATGACATATGTAATGGCCCATTGTGATGACAATGCCATGGAGCATTGTGATGCCAAGTGTCATGGAGGATTCTGATGACAGAGGTAATGGAGCATTGTGATGACAATGGCTTGGAGCATTGTGATGACAAGGGTCAGGGAGCATTGTGCTGACAAGTGCATGGAAAATTATGATGACAAGGGACATGGAGCATTCTGATGACAAGCTTGTGGAGTATTTTGATGACAATGGCATGGAGCATTGTGTTGAAAATGGCATGGTGCATTTTGATGAAAAAGGCATGGAGCCTTTTTGTGACAGGGTTCAAGGAGCATTCTGACGACAAGTGTCAGGGAGCATTGTGATGACAAGTGTATCGAGAATTGTGATGACAAAGGTCATGGAGCATTGTGATGAAAAGGGCATGGAGTATTGTGATGACAGGCATCATGGAGCATTGTGATGACAAGTGTTATGGAACATTGTGATCACAAGGGTTTGGAGCATTGTGATGACAGAGGCCATGGATCATTTTGATTTCAAGGAGCATGGAGCATTGTGATGACAAGGGCATGGAGCAATGTGATCTCAAGGTTCATGGAGGATTGTGATGGCAATGGTAATGGAGTATTGTGATGACAAGTGCATAGAACATTGTAATGACAAGGTCATGTAGCATTTTGCTGACAAAGGCATGGAGCATTGTGATGACAGGTGTCATGGAGCACTGTGATGACAAGCGTCATGGAGCATTGTGATTACAGGGGTCATGGAGCATTGGGATGACAAGGGCATGCATCATTGTGATGATAAGTGTCATGGAGCATTGGGCTGAAAATGTTCATGGAGTATTGTGATGACAGGCGTCATGGAGCATTGTGATGACTAGGGAATGGAGCATTGTGATGACAAGAGTCCCGGATCATTGTGTTGTCAGGTGATATTGAGCGTTGTGATGACTGTGGTCATGGAGAATTGTGATGATATTGGTCATGGAGCATTGTGATGAGAAGGTCATGGAGCATTGGGCTGAAAATGTTCATGGAGTATTGTGATGACAGGGGTCATGGAGCATTGTGATGATAAGGGAATGGGGCATTTTGATGACAATGTCCTGGAGCATTGTGATGAGAAGACCATGGAGCCTTGTGATGACAAGTCTCATGGAGCATTCTGATGAAAAGGGGCATGGACCATTGTGATTACAGGGGTCTTGGAGCATTGTGATGACAAGGGCATGGAGCATTGTGATGAGAAGGCCATGGAGCATTCTGATGACATGCATCATGGAGCTTTGTGATGACAAGGGCATGGAGCATTGTGATTACAGGGGTCTTGGAGCATTGTGATGAAAATGGCATGGATCATTGTGATGAAAAAGGCATGGAGCCTTGTCATGAAAGGGTTCAGGGAGCATACTGATGGCAAGAGTCAGGGAGCATTGTGATGACATGTGTATTGCGCATTGTGATGACAAATGTCATGGTGCATTGTGATGAGAAGTCCATGGATAATTGTTATGAGTAGCGTCATGGGGTATTGTGATGACAAGTGTTATGGAACATTGTGATCACAAGGCTTTGGAGCATTTTGATGACAGAGGTCATGGAGCATTTTGATTTCATTGTGATGACAAGAGCATGAAGCATTATGATGTTGGGCATGGTGCATTGTGATGACAGGGTTCATGGAGCATTGTGATGAAAGGTGGCATGGAGCTTTGGTCTGACAAGTTTCATGGATTATTTTGATGACAGTGGGCATGGCACATTGTGATGACAAGGTCATGGAGCATTGTGATGACAAGGTCATGGAATATTGTGAAGACAGGTGTCAGGGAGCATTGTGATGACATATGTAATGGCCCATTGTGATGACAATGCCATGGAGCATTGTGATGCCAAGTGTCATGGAGGATTCTGATGACAAAGGTAATGGAGCATTGTGATGACAATGGCTTGGAGCATTGTGATGACAAGGGTCAGGGAGCCTTGTGCTGACAAGTGCATGGAAAATTGTGATGACAAGGGACATGGAGCATTCTGATGACAAGCTTGTGGAGTATTTTGATGACAATGGCATGGAGCATTGTGTTGAAAATGGCATGGTGCATTTTGATGAAAAAGGCATGGAGCCTTTTTGTGACAGGGTTCAAGGAGCATTCTGACGACAAGTGTCAGGGAGCATTGTGATGACAAGTGTATCGAGAATTGTGATGACAAAGGTCATGGAGCATTGTGATGAAAAGGGCATGGAGTATTGTGATGACAGGCATCATGGAGCATTGTGATGACAAGTGTTATGGAACATTGTGATCACAAGGGTTTGGAGCATTTTGATGACAGAGGTCATGGATCATTTTGATTTCAAGGAGCATGGAGCATTGTGATGACAAGGGCATGGAGCAATGTGATCCCAAGGTTCATGGAGGATTGTGATGGCAATGGTAATGGAGTATTGTGATGACAAGTGCATAGAACATTGTAATGACAAGGTCATGTAGCATTTTGCTGACAAAGGCATGGAGCATTGTGATGACAGGTGTCATGGAGCACTGTGATGACAAGCGTCACGGAGCATTGTGATTACAGGGGTCATGGAGCATTGGGATGACAAGGGCATGCATCATTGTGATGACAAGTGTCATGGAGCATTGGGCTGAAAATGTTCATGGAGTATTGTGATGACAGGCGTCATGGAGCATTGTGATGACTAGGGAATGGAGCATTGTGATGATAAGAGTCCCGGATCATTGTGTTGTCAGGTGATATTGAGCGTTGTGATGACTGTGGTCATGGAGAATTGTGATGATATTGGTCATGGAGCATTGTGATGAGAAGGTCATGGAGCATTGGGCTGAAAATGTTCATGGAGTATTGTGATGACAGGGGTCATGGAGCATTGTGATGATAAGGGAATGGGGCATTTTGATGACAATGTCCTGGAGCATTGTGATGAGAAGACCATGGAGCCTTGTGATGACAAGTCTCATGGAGCATTCTGATGAAAAGGGGCATGGACCATTGTGATTACAGGGGTCTTGGAGCATTGTGATGACAAGGGCATGGAGCATTCTGATGACATGCATCATGGAGCTTTGTGATGACAAGGGCATGGAGCATTGTGATGACAAGGGTCACGTAGCATTGTGATGAAAAGTTCATGGAGTATTGTGGTTACAAAGGTCACAGAGCCTTGTGATGATGTGGGCATGGACCACTGTGATGACAAATGTTATGAAGCATTGTGATGACTGGAGTCACAGAGCATTGTGATGACAAGGGTCATGGAGCATTGTGATGACAAGGGCATGGAGCATTGTGATGACAGGGGCATGGAGCATTGGTCTGACAAGTTTAATAGATTATTGTGATGACAGTGGGCATGGGGCATTGTGATGACAAGGGCATGGGGCATTGTGATGAGAAGGTCATGGAGTATTGTGAAGACAGGTGTCAGGGAGCATTGTGATGACATATGTCATGGTCCATTGCGATGACAATGGCATGGAGCATTGTGATGCCAAATGTAATGGAGGATTGTGTTGACAAATATAATGGAGCATTGTGATGACTAGGGCTTGGAGCATTATGATGACAAGGGCCATTGAAAATTTTCATGACAAGGTCGTGAAGCATTGTGATGACAAGGTGCTGGAGCATTATGATGAGAAAACCATGGAGCCTTGTGAGACAAGTCTCATGGAGCATACTGATGAAAAGGGGCATGGAGCATTGTGATTAGAGTGTCTTGGAAAATTGTGATGACAAGGGCATGGAGCATTGTGATGAGAAGGCCAAGGAGCAGTCTGATGACATGCGTCATTGAGCTTTGTGATGACAAGGGCATGGAGCATTGTAATTACAGGCGTCTTGGAGCATTGTGATGAAAAAGGCATGGATCATTGTGATGAAAAAGGCATGGAGCCTTGTCATGACAGGGTTCAAGGAGCATAAAGAGAACAAGTGTCAGGGAGCATTTTGATGACAAGTGTATTGAGCATTGTGATGACAAAGGTCATGGAGCATTGTGAAGAGAAGACCATAGATAATTGTGATGACGAGCGTCATGGGGCATTGTGATGACAAGTGTTATGGAATATTGTGATCACAAGGATTTGGAGCAGTGTTATGACAGAGGTCATGGAGCATTTTGATTTCATTGTGATGACAATAGCCTGAAGCATTATGATGATGGGCATGGTGCATTGTGATGACAGGGTTCATGGATCATTGAGATAAAAAGGGACATGGAGCATTGTGATTACAGGTGTCTTGGAGCATTGTGATGAGAAGGGTCATGGAGCCTTGTGATGACAAGGCCATGGAACATCGTGATGGCAGGGGTCATGGAGCATTGTTATCACAGGGGTAATGGAGCATTGTGATGGCAAGGGCATGGAGCATTCTGATGACATGCATCATGGAGCTTTGTGATGACAAGGGCATGTAGCACTGTGATTACAGGGGTCTTGGAGCATTGTGATGACAAGGGTCATGGAGCCTTGTGATGACAAGGCCGTGGAACGTTGTGATGGCAGGGGTCATGGAGCATTGTTATGACAGGGGTAATGGAGCATTGTGATGACAAGGGCATGGAACATTTGTCTGAAAAGTTTCATGGATTATTGTGATGAGAGTGGGCATGGAGCATTGTGATGACAAGGGCACGGAACACAGTGATACATGGGTCATGGAGGATTGTAATGACAAGGGCATGGAGCATTGTGATGAGAAGGGCATCGAGCAGTGTGATGACAAGCACCATGGAGCTTTTTGATGACAATTGCATGGAACAATGTGATGAGAGGTTTCATGGAGTATTGTGATGACAATGGCATGGAGCATTGTGATGCCAAGGGTCATGGAGCTTTGTGATGACAAAGGTCATGGAGCATTTTGATGACAAGGGCGTGGTGCATTGTGATGAGAAGGGTAGGGAGCATTGTGATGACATTGTCATGGACCAATTTGATGAAAAGGGTCATGGAACATTTTGATGAGAGGCGTTATGTAACATTGTGATGTTAGGGGTCATGGAGCATTTTGATGAAAAGGGTCATGGAGCATTTTGATGACAGGGGTTATGGAACATTGTGATGTCAGGGATCATCAAACATTGTGATGATAAGTGCATGTAGCATTGTGATGACAGGAGTCATGGAACATTGTGATGACAGGGTTGAGGGAGTATTGTGATGAATAGTGATGTACCATTGTGATATCAGTGGTGAGAGAGCATTTTGATTTGAAGTGCATGGAGCATTGTGATGACAAGGTTTATGGAGCATTGTGATGACAAGATTGTGGAGCACTGTGACGACAAGCGCATGGTGCATTGTGATGACATGGGTCATGGAGCATTGTGCTGAGAAAGGCATAGAGCATTGTGATGACAAGGGTCAAAGGGCATTGTGATGAAAAGTTCATGAAGCATTGTGGTTAAAAAGGTCACAGAGACTGTTGATGACAAGGGCATGGACCACTGTGATGACAAAGGTCATGAAGCCTTGTGATGACTGGAGTCACGGAGCATTGTGATGACAGGGGTCATGGAACATTGTGATAACAAGGGCATGGGGCATTGTGATGACAAGGGCATGGAACATTGGTCTAATAAGTTTCATGGCTTATTGCGATGACAGTTGGAATGGCGCATTGTGATGACAAGGGCATGGAGCATTGTGATGACCAGGTCATTCATTATTGTGAAGACAGGTGTCAGGGAGCATTGTGATGACATATGTAATGTCCCATTGTGATGACAATGCCATGGAGCATTGTGATGCCAAGTGTCATGGAGGATTCTGATGACAAAGGTAATGGAGCATTGTGATGACAATGGCTTGGATCATTGTGATGACAAGGGTCAGGGAGCATTGTGCTGACAAGTGCATGGAAAATTGTGATGACAAGGGACATGGAGCATTCTGATGACAAGCTTGTGGAGTATTTTGATGACAATGGCATGGAGCATTGTGTTGAAAATGGCATGGTGCATTTTGATGAAAAAGGCATGGAGCCTTTTTGTGACAGGGTTCAAGGAGCATTCTGACGACAAGTGTCAGGGAGCATTGTGATGACAAGTGTATCGAGAATTGTGATGACAAAGGTCATGGAGCATTGTGATGAAAAGGGCATGGAGTATTGTGATGACAGGCATCATGGAGCATTGTGATGACAAGTGTTATGGAACATTGTGATCACAAGGGTTTGGAGCATTGTGATGACAGAGGTCATGGATCATTTTGATTTCAAGGAGCATGGAGCATTGTGATGACAAGGGCATGGAGCAATGTGATCTCAAGGTTCATGGAGGATTGTGATGGCAATGGTAATGGAGTATTGTGATGACAAGTGCATAGAACATTGTAATGACAAGGTCATGTAGCATTTTGCTGACAAAGGCATGGAGCATTGTGATGACAGGTGTCATGGAGCACTGTGATGACAAGCGTCATGGAGCATTGTGATTACAGGGGTCATGGAGCATTGGGATGACAAGGGCATGCATCATTGTGATGATAAGTGTCATGGAGCATTGGGCTGAAAATGTTCATGGAGTATTGTGATGACAGGCGTCATGGAGCATTGTGATGACTAGGGAATGGAGCATTGTGATGACAAGAGTCCCGGATCATTGTGTTGTCAGGTGATATTGAGCGTTGTGATGACTGTGGTCATGGAGAATTGTGATGATATTGGTCATGGAGCATTGTGATGAGAAGGTCATGGAGCATTGGGCTGAAAATGTTCATGGAGTATTGTGATGACAGGGGTCATGGAGCATTGTGATGATAAAGGAATGGGGCATTTTGATGACAATGTCCTGGAGCATTGTGATGAGAAGACCATGGAGCCTTGTGATGACAAGTCTCATGGAGCATTCTGATGAAAAGGGGCATGGACCATTGTGATTACAGGGGTCTTGGAGCATTGTGATGACAAGGGCATGGAGCATTGTGATGAGAAGGCCATGGAGCATTCTGATGACATGCATCATGGAGCTTTGTGATGACAAGGGCATGGAGCATTGTGATTACAGGGGTCTTGGAGCATTGTGATGAAAATGGCATGGATCATTGTGATGAAAAAGGCATGGAGCCTTGTCATGAAAGGGTTCAGGGAGCATACTGATGGCAAGAGTCAGGGAGCATTGTGATGACATGTGTATTGCGCATTGTGATGACAAATGTCATGGTGCATTGTGATGAGAAGTCCATGGATAATTGTTATGAGTAGCGTCATGGGGTATTGTGATGACAAGTGTTATGGAACATTGTGATCACAAGGCTTTGGAGCATTTTGATGACAGAGGTCATGGAGCATTTTGATTTCATTGTGATGACAAGAGCATGAAGCATTATGATGTTGGGCATGGTGCATTGTGATGACAGGGTTCATGGAGCATTGTGATGAAAGGTGGCATGGAGCTTTGGTCTGACAAGTTTCATGGATTATTTTGATGACAGTGGGCATGGCACATTGTGATGACAAGGTCATGGAGCATTGTGATGACAAGGTCATGGAATATTGTGAAGACAGGTGTCAGGGAGCATTGTGATGACATATGACATGTTCCATTGTGATGACAATAGCACGGAGCATTGTGATGCCAAGTGTCATGGAGGATTGTTGTGACAAAGGTAAAGGAGCATTGTGATGATAAGCGCATGGAGCATTGAGATGACAAGGGCCATTGATAATTTTAATGTCCATGTCCTGAAACATTGTGATGACAAGCGCATGGAGCTTCCTATGACAGGGGTCATGGAGCATTGCGATGACATGTGCATGGAGTATTGTTATGACAAGAGCATATAACATTGTGATGAGAAGTGCCATGGAGCATTGTGATGACAAGGACGTGGAGAATTGTGAGGACAAGAGACATTGAGCTTTGAGATGACCAGGGCATGGAGCACTGTGATGGCAAAACCGTGGAGAATTGTGATGAGAAGACCTTGGGTAATTGTGATGACGAGCATCATGGAGCACTGTAATGACAAGGGGCATGAAGCATTGTGATGACAGGTGTCAGGGAGCAGTGTGATGACAGGGGTCATGGAGCATTGTGATGACAAGGACATGGAGCATTGTGATGACAAGGGTACGGAACATTGTGATGAAAAGTGCCATTGAGAATTTTGATGATAAAGTCGTGAAGCATTGTGATGACAAACACTTGGAGCTTGCTATGACAGGGGTCATGGAACATTGCAATGACAAGTGCATGGAGAATTGTGATGTAACGAGCATGTAACGTTGTGATGAGAAGTGTCATGTAGCATTGTGATGACAAGTACATGGAGAATTGCTATGACAAGGGACATGGAGCATTGTGATAACCAGGGAATGGAGCATTGTGATGACAGGGGTCATGGAGCATTATTATGACAAGGGCCATGGTGCATTCTGATATAAGATATCATTTATGAAGGGAATGTAAACCTGGCTACATATGAACTGAATTCGGAAAGAGAACAGAGTCTAAGATTGAGAAAACACTCTTATGCTTGCTTAAGGGGGAAGGAGATGTGGGGAGACTCACAAAACCAGAGTTTGATATTAACACAGGTACCGTTCCATAATCCAAATACAGAAGAGACAAGCCCGACTCCTTCCTCAGTGAATGGGACTCAACATCCCTATTCCCCACAGAGAAATATATCTGACTAGTAAGGATCTTAAAACCTATGTATTGATATGTCTCCATAAGGGAACCAAGTGTGTCTAGAATGACATAAACACGGCAGTGAGAATCAGCTCAAACCCACTATAAAAAGGAATTTCAAAACAAAACAAAGAAACAGTGAAATTCTTACACAATACCTTCAGGTGTTCTGATGAAACTTGGAATGACCCTATCTACAACAACAGCTGGATGTGGCATAAGGCTGTTCACTTGGGACTGAGAGGATTGGTGAGATTGGGTGTGAAAATGCAGACGCTTTAAAGCAATAATGCCTGCCACTGATTCCATGGTTCCCAACTCTCCAGGTAGAAGGGAATATCACTACAGTTATAACATGTATGGGAAACCTAGAGAATGGACACCAACTGATGGTGAAAGGTTTCTAAAACTCTACTAATTTTTTTCTCTCCATGTGCTGCAGCTTGACATTCCAACTGCCTTAATATCAATCTCCCAACTTGGAGAGTCAGCCCCTATAACCTCCTGGTTCGCACAGTTGGCACATTGTGCAGAGGATATAAGGGAAGAGGGAGAACCAATGAGAGAGTAGCTGTAGGCATTTGGACGACCACATGTCACTCTAATTTCCCGTCACGAAGAAGAATTAACCAAACTCTCAGCCTGCCCCACCCCAATAACTAGTATAGGTCCTGAAGCAAAATTGTGGGTTTGCGGTCAGCTCACAAAAACACAAGTTGAAAAATGGAGCTCAGGGGCACAGCAATTCACTAACTTGCAGAGTTATACAGGACTACTCTCTTCCAAAAATCTGTTGACGAAAAGCCATGAGGCGGACTTGAAAATGAGGGAGATTTGCACGAAACAGATTTCCAGAAGTACATTGGAATCGCCTTTAAACACAGGAAAAGCATCACAACTTCGACAATTATGGAATTGTCCATAAAGGGCGCATGTGTTTTCCCCTGAATATATTCAGGAGAAAACGCATACACCCATTTTGGCCAACCAAGCAACCACACAATGCAAATCTGCACTACAAAGAAGTATCAATTCCCACCAGTCAAAAGGGATATCCGTAAAATGTGTAAAAACCAGAAAGGCAAGAGGGGCTCTGGAGAACAGGGAGCCTTGTTATGCTGATGGGTGGGATGTAGATTGCCAACAGCCACTCTGGAGGAGTGCATTGTGTTCCGTAAAAGAATTAAAAAACAGAGCTTCACAACCTAAGGCACTTCCAGTCATGGGAATATACCTTGGGAAAATTGAAAATCAATAAGACACAGCCAACCCAAAATATAGGGCAGCACTGCTTACAAGAACCTCGACTTCGGGACACCTTAAATATCCCAGGAAAGACAAAAATTGTAAAGAAATGGTGGTACATACGTACGAAGGAATATCCCTCAGCCATGAAATCAATGTCATAAGGCCAGTAGCAGCATAATGAGTGGATTCATGTACGATGATTGTAACTGAAATAAGTCACACAGAAAAAGAAACTTATCATATGATATCACTTATGAAGGTCTTGTAAACATGGCTACACATGAACTGAATTAGGAAAGAGAAGAGTCTCACATTTAGAAAACACTCTTATGCCTGCTCAAGAGGAAAGGAGAGATGGGGTGATGCATAAAACCAGAGTTGATATTAGCACAGGTACGGTTGCATAATCCAAATACAGAATAGACAAGACCAACTCTTTCCTCACTGAATGGGCCTCAACACCCCTATTCCCCGCAGAGTAGTATATCTGACTAGTAAGAATCTTAAAACCTATGTATTGATATGTCTCCATAAGGTAACCAAGTGTGTCTAGAACGACATAAACACGGCAGTGAGAATCAGCTCAAACCCACTATAAAAATGAATTTCAAAACAAAACAAATAAACAGTGAAATTCTTACACAATACCTTCAGGGGTTCTGATGAAACTTAGAATGACCCTATCTACAACAGCAGCTGGATGTGGCATAAGGCTGGTCACTTGGGACTGAGAGGATTGGTGAGATTTGGTGAGAAAATGCAGACCGTTTAAAGCAATAATACCTGGCACCCATTCCATGGTTCCCAACTCTCCCGTTAGAAGGGAATATCACTACAGTTATAACATGTATGGGAAACCTAGAGAATGGACACCATCTGATGGTGAAAGGTTTCTAAAACTCTACTAATTTTTTTCTCTCCTTGTGCACCAGTTTGACATTCCAACTGCTTTAGTATCAATCTCCCAAATTGGAGAGTCAGCACCTTAACCTCCTGGTTCACACAGTTGGCACGTTTTGCAGAGGATATAAGGGAAGAGGGAGAAACAATTAGAGAGTAGCTGTAGGCATTTGGATGGCCACATGTCACTCTAAATTCCCGTAACGAAGAAGAATTAACAAACTCTGAGCCAGCCTCCCCAATGGAACCAGTATAGGTCCTGAAGCAAAATTGTGGATTGGCAGTCAGCCTACAAAAACGCGAGTTGAAAAATGGAGCTCAGGGGCACAGCAATTCACTAACTTGTGGAGTTATAAAGGACTACTCTCTTCCAAAAATCTGTTGAGAGAAAGCCATGAGGCGGACTTGAAAATGAGGCAGAAGTGCACGAAACAGATTTCCAGAAGTACATTGGAATCGCCTTTAAACACAGGAAAAGCATCAAAACTTCGACAATTATGGAATTGTCCATAAAGGGTGCATGCGTTTTCTCCTGAATATATTCAGGAGAAAACGCATGCGCCCATTTTGGCCAACCAAGCAACCGCACAATGCAAATCTGCACTACAAAGAAGTATCACTTCCAACCGGTCAAAAGGGACATCCGTAAAATGTGTAAAAACCAGAAAGGCAAGACAGGCCCTGGAGAACTGGGAGCCTTGTTATGCTGATGGGCGGGATGTAAATTGCCAACTGCCTCTCTGGAGGAGTGCATTGTGTTCCCTAAAACAAGTAAACAACAGAGCTACAGAGCCAAGGGCACTTCCAGTCTAGGGAATATACCTTGGGAAAACTGAAAATCAATAAGACAGAGCCACCCCAAAATTTAGGGCTGCACTGCTTACAAGGACCTCAACTTGGGTACACCTTAAATATCCCAGGAAATATAAAAATGGTTCAAAAAATTGTGGTACTTACGTACGATGGAATATCCCTCAGCCATGAAATCAATGTCATAAGACCAGTAGCAGCAAATGAGTGGATTCAGGTACGATGATTCTAAGTGAAATAAGTCACACAGAAAAAGAAACTTATCATAAGATATCACTTATGAAGATCCTGTAAACATGGCTACACTTCAACTGAGTTAGGAAAGAGAACAGTGTCTCACATTGAGAAAACACTCTTATGCCTGCTTAAGGGGGAAGGAGAGGTGGGGTGATGCATAAAACCAGAGTTTGATATAAGCACAGGTACCGTTCCAAAAACCAACTATGGAATAGACAAGACCTACACCTTCCTCAGTGAAAGGGACTCAAAACGGCATATTTCCCGCAGAGGAATATATCTGACTAGTAAGAATCTTAAAACCTATGTATTGATATATCTCCATAAGGGAATCAAGTGTGTCTAGACTGGCATAAACATGGCAGCGAGAATCAGCTCAAACCCACTATAAAAAGGAATTTCAAAACCAAAACAAAAAAACTGGGAAATTCTTTACAATTCCTTCAGGGTCTCTGATGAAACCTGGAATGACCCTATCTACAATGACAGCTGGATGTGGCATAAGGAGGGACACTTGGGACTGAGAGGATTGATGAGATTGGGTGACCAAATGCAGACACTTTAAAGCAATAATGCGTGGCACCCATTCCATGGGTCCCAACTCTCCAGGTTGAAGGGAATATTACTACAGCTATAACATGTACGGGAAACCTAGGGAACGGACACACTGTGAATACGAAAGGTTTCTAAAACTCAACGAATAGTCCCTCTCCTGGTGCTCCGGTTTGACTTTCCATCTGCGTTACTATCAACCTCCCTACATGGAGAGACAGCACCTTTTACCTCCTGGTTCGCACAGGTTGCCAATTTGGCAGAGGATGAAAGGGAAGAGGGAGAACCAATGAGAGAGTAGCTGTTAGGCATTTGGACGGGCACATATCACTGTAATTTCCTGGCAGGAAGAAGAATTAACCAAAGTCTCAGCCTCCCACCGGGAACCAGTATAGGACCTGAACCAAAATTTTGGACTTGCGGTCAGCTCACCAAAAACGAGTTGAAAAATGGAGCTCAGGGGCACAGCAATTCACAAACTGGACGAGTAATAAAGGACAACTATCATCCAAAAATCTGTTGAGGGAAGGCAACGAGGCGGACTTGAAAGCGAGGCAGAATAGCAGGAAACAGATTTCAAGAGGTACGTTGGAATTGCCTTTAAAGCACAGGAAGAGGGGCACAATTTCGACAATGTTGCACTTGGCCAAAAAGGGCATATGCGTTTTCTCCTGAATATATTCAGGAGAAAACGCATATGCCCTTTTTGGCCAAGCAAGCAAGCGGGCAATGCAAATCTGCACTACAAAGAAGTATCACTTCCCACCAGTCAAAAGGGACATCCACAAAATGTGTAAAAACCAGAAAGGCAAGACAGGCCCTGGAGAACAGAGAGTCTTGTTATGCTGATGGGCGGGATGTAAATT
Organism: Hyperoodon ampullatus; assembly: GCF_949752795.1. Taxonomy (NCBI): domain Eukaryota; kingdom Metazoa; phylum Chordata; class Mammalia; order Artiodactyla; family Ziphiidae; genus Hyperoodon; species Hyperoodon ampullatus. The sequence continues at coordinate 89,835 of NW_027640713.1, read as the reverse complement.
GCCAACTGCCTCTCTGGAGGAGTGCATTGTGTTCCCTAAAACAAGGAAAGAACAGAGCTACAGAGCCAAGGACACTTCCAGTCTAGGGAATATACCTTGGGAAAACTGAAAATCAATAAGAAAGAGCCACCCCAAAATTTAGGACTGCACTGCTTACAAGGACCTCAACTTGGGTACACCTTAAATATCCCAGGAAATAAAAAAATGGTTCAAAAAATTGTGGTACTTAGGTACGATGGAATATCCCTCAGCGATGAAATCAATGTCATAAGACCAGTAGCAGCAAAATGGGTGGATTCAGGTACGATGATTCTAAGTGAAATAAGTCAGAGAGAAAAAGAAACTTATCAAAAGATATCACTTATGAAGATCCTGTAAACATGGCTACACTTGAACTGAGTTAGGAAAGAGAACAGTGTCTCACATTTAGAAAACACTCTTATGCCTGCTTAAGGGGGAAGGAGAGGTGGGGTGATGCATAACACCAGAGTTTGATATAAGCACAGGTACCGTTCCAAAAACCAACTATGGAATAGACAAGACCTACACCTTCCTCAGTGAAAGGGACTCAAAACCCCATATTTCCCGCAGAGGAATATATCTGACTAGTAAGAATCTTAAAACCTATGTACTGATGTGCTTCCGTAAGGGAATCAAGTGTGTCTAGACTGGAATAAACAGAGCAGCAAGAATCACCTCAAACACACTATTAAAAGGAATTTCAAAAACAAAACAAAAAAACTGGGAAATTCTTTACAATTCCTTCAGGGTCTCTGATGAAACGTGGAATGACCTATCTACAACGACAGCTGGATGTGGCATAAGGCTGGACACTTGTGACTGAGACGATTGGTGAGATTGGGTGAGCAAATGCAGACCCTTTAAAGCAATAAGGCATGGAACCCATTCCATGGGTCCCAACTCTCCAGGTTGAAGGGAATATTACTAAAGTTATAACATGTACGGGAAACCTAGGGATCAGACACACAGTGAATATGAAAGGTTTCTAAAACTCAAAGAATACTCCCTCTCCTGGTGCTCCGGTTTGACTTTCCATCTGCTTTACTATCAATCTCCCAACTTGGAGAGACAGCCCTTTTAACCTCCTGGTTCGCAGAGGTTGCCAATTTGGCAGAGGATGAAAGGGAAGAGGGAGAACCAATGAGAGAGTAGCTGTTAGGCATTTGGAGGGGGACATATCACTCTAACTTCCCGGCAGGATGAAGAATTAACCAAAGTCTCAGCCACCCACCGGGAACCAGCATAGGTCCTGAACCAAAATTTTGGACTTGCGGTCAGCTCACCAAAAACGAGTTGAAAAATGGAGCTCAGGGCCACAGCAATTCACAAACTGGCCCAGTAATAAAGGACAACTATCGTCCAAAAATCTGTTGAGGGAAGGCAACGAGGCGGACTTGAAAGCGAGGCAGAATAGCAGGAAACAGATTTCAAGAGGTACGTTGGAATTGCCTTTAAAGCACAGGAAGAGGGGAACAACTTCGCCAATGATGCACTTGGCCAAAAAGGGCGTATGCGTTTTCTCCTGAATATATTCAGGAGAAAACGCATACGCCCTTTTTGGCCAAGCAAGCAAGCGGGCAATGCAAATCTGCACTACAGAGAAGTATCACTTCCCACCGGTCAAAAGGATCATCCACAAAATGTGTAAAAACCAGAAAGGCAAGACAGCCCCTAGAGAACAGAGAGTCTTGTTATGCTGATGGGTGGGATGTAAATTGCCAACTGCCTCTCTGGAGGAGTGCATTGTGTTCCCAAAAACAAGTAAAGAACAGAGCTACAGAGCCAAGGGCACTTCCAGTCTAGGGAATATACCTTGGGAAAACTGAAAATCAATAAGACAGAGCCACCCCAAAATTAGGGCTGCACTGCTTACAAGGACCTCAACTTGGATACACTTTAAGTATCCCAGGAAATATAAAAATGGTTCAAAAAATTGTGGTCCTTATGTACGATGGAATATCCCTCAGATATTAAATATATGTCATTAGACCATTATCAGCAAAATGAGTGGATTCAGGTACGATGATTCTAAGTGAAATAAGTCACACAGAAAAAGAAACTTACCCTAAGATATCACTCATGAAGATCCTGTAAACATGGCTACACTTGAACTGAGTTAGGAAAGAGAACAGAGTCTCACATTTAGAAAACACTCTTATGCCTGCTTAAGGGGGAAGGAGAGGTGGGGTGATGCATAAACCCAGAGTTTGATATAAGCACAGGTACCGTTCCAAAAACCAACTATGGAATAGACAAGACCTACACCTTCCTCAGTGAAAGGGACTCAAAACACCATATTTCCCGCAGAGGAGTATATCTGACTAGTAAGAATCTTAAAACCTATGTATTGATATGTCTCCGTAAGGGAATCAAGTGTGTCTAGACTGGCATAAACATGGCAGCCAGAAGCAGCTCAAACCCACTATAAAAAGGAATTTCAAAAACAAAAGAAAAAAACTGGAAAATTCTTTACAATTCCTTCAGGGTCTCTGATGAAACCTGGAATGACCCTATCTACAACGACAGCTGGATGTGGCATAAGGAGGGACACTTGTGAGTGAGATGATTGGTGAGATTGGGTGAGCAAATGCAGACCCTTTAAAACACAAATGCCTGGAACACATTCCATGGGTCCCAAATCTCCAGGTTGAAGGGAATATTACTACAGCTATAACATGTACGGGAAACCTAGAGAACGGACACACTGTGAATACGAAAGGTTTCTAAAACTCAACGAATAGTCCCTCTCCTTGTGCTCTGCTTTGACTTTCCATCTGCTTTACTATCAACCTCCCAACTTGGAGAGACAGCCCCTATAACCTCCTGGTTCGCACAGGTTGCCAATTTGGCAGAGGATGAAAGGCAAGAGGGAGAACCAATGAGAGAGTAGCTGTTAGGCATTTGGACGGGCACATATCACTGTAATTTCCCGGCAGGAAGAAGAATTAACCAAAGTCTCAGCCACCCACCGGGAACCAGTATAGGTCCTGAACCAAAATTTTGGACTTGCGGTCAGCTCACCAAAAACGAGTTGAAAAATGGAGCTCAGCGGCACAGCAATTCACAAACTGGCCGAGTAATGAAGGACAACTATCGTCCAAAAATCTGTTGAGGAAGGCAACGAGGCGGACTTGAAAGTGAGGCAGAAGAGCAGGAAACAGATTTCAAGAGGTACGTTGGAATCGCCTTTAAAGCACAGGAAGAGGGGCACAACTTCGACAATGATGCACTTGGCCAAAAAGGGCGTATGTGTTTTCTCCTGGATATATTCAGGAGAAAACGCATACGCCCTTTTTGGCCAAGCAAGCAAGCGGGCAATGCAAATCTGCACTACAAAGAAGTATCACTTCCCACCGGTCAAAAGGGACATCCACAAAGTGTGTAAAAACCTGAAAGATAAGACAGGCACCGGAGAACAGGGAGCCTTGTTATGCTGTTGGGCGGGATGTAAATTGCCAACTGCCTCTCTGGAGGAGTGCATTGTGTTCCCTAAAACAAGTAAACAACAGAGCTACAGAGCCAAGGGCACTTCCAGTCTAGGGAATATACCTTGGGAAAACTGAAAATCAATAAGACAGAGCCACCCGAAAATTTAGGGCTGCACTGCTTACAAGGACCTCAACTTGGGTACACCTTAAATATCCCAGAAAATATAAAAATGGTTCAAAAAATTGTGGTAATTACGTACGATGGAATATCCCTCAGCCATGAAATCAATGTCATAAGAGCAGTAGCAGCAAAATGGGTGGATTCAGGTACGATGATTCTAAGTGAAATAAGTCACACAGAAAAAGAAACTTATCATAAGATATCCCTTATGAAGATCCTGTAAACATGGCTACAGTTGAACTGAGTTAGGAAAGAGAACAGTGTCTCACATTTAGAAAACACTCTTATGCCTGCTTAAGGGAAAGGAGAGGTGGGGTGATGCATAAAACCAGAGTTTGATATGAGCACAGGTACCGATCCAAAAACCAACTATGGAATAGACAAGACCTACACCTTCCTCAGTGAAAGGGACTCAAAACCCCATATTTACTGCAGAGGAATATATCTGACTAGTAAGCATCTTAAAACCTATGTATTGATATGTCTCCATAAGGGAATCAAGTGTGTCTAGACTGGCATAAACATGGCAGCGACAATCAGCTCAAACCCACTATAAAAAGGAATTTCAAAAACAAAACAAAAAAACTGGGAAATTCTTTACAATTCCTTCAGGGTCTCTGATGAAACCTGGAATGACCCTATCTACAACGACAGCTGGATGTGGCATAAGGCTGGACACTTGGGACTGAGAGGATTGGTGAGATTGGGTGAGCAAATGCAGACCCTTTAAAGCACAAATGCCTGGCACCCATTCCATGGGTCCCAACTCTCCAGGTTGAAGGGAATATTACTACAGCTATAACATGTACAGGAAACCTAGAGAACGGACACACTGTGAATACGAAAGGTTTCTAAAACTCAACGAATAGTCCAACTCCTGGTGCTCCGGTTTGACTTTCCATCTGCTTTACTATCAATCTCCCAACTTGTAGAGACAGCGCCTTTAACCTCCTTGTTTGCACAGGATTCCAATTTGGCAGAGGATGAAAGGGAAGAGGGAGAACCAATGAGAGAGTAGCTGTTAGGCTTTTGGACGGGCACATATCAATCTAATTTCCCGGCAAGAATAAGAATTAACCAAAGTCTCAGCCCCCCACCGGGAACCAGCATAGGTCCTGAACCAAAATTTTGGACTTGCGGTCAGCTCACCAAAAACTAGTTGAAAAATGGAGCTCAGGGGCACAGCATTTCAAAAACTGGTGGAGTAATAAAGGACAACTATCGTCCAAAAATCTGTTGAGGGAAGGCAACGAGGCGGACTTGAAAGCGAGGCAGAATAGCAGGAAAAAGATTTCAAGAGGTACGTTGGAATCACCTTTAAAACACAGGAAGAGGGGCACAACTTCGACAATGATGCACTTGGCCAAAAAGGGCGTATGCGTTTTCTCCTGAATATATTCAGGAGAAAACGCATACGCCCTTTTTGGCCAAGCAAGAAAGCGGGCAATGCAAATCTGCACTACAAAGAAGTATCACTTTCCACCGGTCAAAAGGGACATCCACAAAATATGTAAAAACCAGAAAGGCAAGACAGGCCCTTCAGAACAGGGAGCCTTGTTATGCTGATGGGCGGGATGTAAATTGTCAACTGCCTCTCTGAAGGAGTGCATTGCGTTTCCTAAAACAAGTAAACAACAGAGCAACAGAGCCAAGGGCACTTCCAGTCTAGGGAATATACCTTGGGAAAACTGAAAATCAATAAGACAGAGCCACCCCAAAATTTAGGGCTGCACTGCTTTCAAGGACCTCAACTTGGGTACACCTTAAATATCCCAGGAAATATAAAAATGGTTCAAAAAATTGTGGTACTTACGTACGATGGAATATCCCTCAGCCATGAAATCAATGTCATAAGACCAGTAGCAGCAAAATGGGTGGGTTCAGGTACGATGATTCTAAGTGAAATAAGTCACACAGAAAAATAAACTTATCATAAGATATCACTTATGAAGATCCTGTAAACATGGCTACACTTGAACTGAGTTAGGAAAGAGAACAGAGTCTCACATTTAGAAAACACTCTTATGCCTGCTTAAGGGGGAAGGAGAGGTGGGGTGATGCATAAAACCAGAGTTTGATATAAGCACAGGTACCGTTCCAAAAACCAACTATGGAATAGACAAGACCTCCACCTTCCTCAGTGAAAGGGACTCAAAACCCCATATTTCCCACAGAGGAATATATCTGACTAGTAAGAATCTTAAACCCTATGTATAGATATGTCTCCGTAAGGGAATCAAGTGTGTCTAGACTAGCATAAACATGGCAGCGAGAATCAGCTCAAACCGACTATAAAAAGGAATTTCAAAAACAAAACAAAAAAACTGGGAAATTCTTTACAATTCCTTCAGGGTCTCTGATGAACCCTGGAATGACCTTATGTACAACGACAGCTGTATGAGGCATAAGGCTGGACACTTGGGACTGAGAGGATTGGTGAGATTGTGTGAGCAAATGAAGACCCTTTAAATCAAATGCCTGGCACCCATTCCATGGGTCTCAACTCTCCAGGTTAAAGGGAGTATTACTACAGCTATAACATGTACGGGAAACCTAGAGAACGGACACACTGTGAATACGAAAGGTTTCTAAAACTCAACGAATAGTCCCTCTCCTGGTGCTCCGGTTTGACTTTCCATCTGCTTTACTATCAACCTCCCAACTTGGAGAGACAGCCCCTTTAACCTCCTGGTTCGCACAGGTTGCCAATTTGGCAGAGGTTGAAAGGGAAGAGGGAGAACCAATGAGAGATTAGCTTTTAGGCATTTGGACGGGCATATATCACTGCAATTTCCCGGCAGGAAGAAGAATTATACAAAGTCTCAGCCACCCACCGGGAACCAGTATAGGTCCTGAACCAAAATTCTGTACTTGCGGTCAGCTCACAAAAAACGAGTTGAATAATGGAGCTCAGGGGCACAGCAATTCACAAACTGGCCGAGTAATAAAGGACAACTATCGTCCAAAAATCTGTTGAGGGAAGGCAACGAGGCGGACTTGAAAGCGAGGCAGAATAGCAGGAAACAGATTTCAAGAGTTACGTTGGAATCGCCTTTAAAGCACAGGAAGAGGGGCACAACTTCAACAATGATGCACTTGGCCAAAAAGGGCGTATGCGTTTTCTCTTGAATATATTCAGGAGAAAACGCATACGCCCTTTTTGGCCTAGCAAGAAAGCGGGCAATGCAAATCTGCACTACAAAGAAGTATCACTTCCCACCGGTCAAAAGGGACATCCACAAAATGTGTAAAAACCAGAAAGGCAAGACAGGCCCTGGAGAACAGGGAGCCTTGTTATGCTGATGGGCGGGATGTAAATTGCCAACTGCCTCTCTGGAGGAGTGCATTGTGTTCCCTAAAACAAGTAAACAATAGAGCTACAGAGCCAAGGGCACTTCCAGTCTAGGGAATATACCTTGGGAAAACTGAAAATCAATTAGACAGAGCCACCCCAAAATTTAGGGCTGCACTGCTTACAAGGACCTCAACTTGGGTACACCTTAAATATCCCAGGAAATATAAAAATGGTTCAAAAAATTGTGGTACTTACGTACGATGGAATATCCCTCAGCCATGAAATCAATGTCATAAGACCAGTAGCAGCAAAATGGGTGGATTCAGGTACGATGATCCTAAGTGAAATAAGTCACACAGAAAATGAAACTTATCATAAGATATCACTTATGAAGATCCTGTAAACATGGCTACACTTGAACTGAGTTATATAAGAGAACAGTGTCTCACATTTAGAAAACACTCTTATGCCTGCTTAAGGGGGAAGGAGAGGTGGGGTGATGCATAAAACCAGAGTTTGATATAAGCACAGGTACCGTTCCAAATCCAACTATGGAATAGACAAGACCTACACCTTCCTCAGTGAAAGGGACTCAAAACGCCATATTTCCCGCAGAGGAATATATCTGACTAGTAAGAATCTTAAAACCTATGTATTGATATGTCTCCGTAAGGGAATCAAGTGTGTCTAGACTGGCATAAATATGGCATCGAGAATCAGCTCAAACCCACTATAAAAAGGAATTTCAAAAACAAAACAAAAAAACTGGGAAATTCTTTACAATTCCTTCAGGGTCTCTAATGTAACCTGGAATGACCCTAAGTACAACGACAGCTGGATGAGGCATAAGGCTGGACACTTGGGACTGAGAGGATTGGTGAGATTGGGTGAGCAAATGCAGACTCTTTAAAGCACAAATGCGTGGCACCCATTCCACGGGTCCCAACTCTCCAGGTTAAAGGGAATATTACTACAGCTATAACATGTACGGGAAACCTAGAGAACGGACACACTGTGAATACGAAAGGTTTCTAAAACTCAACGAATAGCCCCTCTCCTGGTGCTCCGGTTTGACTTTCCATCTGCTTTACTATCAACCTCCCAACTTGGAGAGACAGCCCCTTTAACCTCCTGGTTCGCAAAGGTTTCCAATTTGGCAGAGGATGAAAGGGAAGAGGGAGAACCAATGAGAGAGTAGCTGTTAGGCATTTGAACGGGCACATATCACTCTAACTTCCCGGCAGGAAGAAGAATTAACCAAAGTCTCAGCCCCCCACCGGGAACCAGCATAGGTCCTGAACCAAAATTCTGGACTTGTGGTCAGCTCACAAAAAACGAGTTGAAAAATGGAGCTCAGGGGCACAGCAATTCACAAACTGGCCGAGTAATAAAGGACAACTATCGTCCAAAAATCTGTTGAGGGAAGGCAGCGAGGCGGACTTGAAAGCGAGGCAGAACAGCAGGAAACAGATTTCAAGAGGTACGTTGGAATCGCCTTTAAAGCACAGGAAGAGGGGCACAACTTCGACAATGATGCACTTGGCCAAAAAGGGCGTATGCCTTTACTCTTGAATATATTCAGGAGAAAACGCATACGCCCTTTTTGGCCAAGCAAGCAAGCGGGCAATGCAAATCTGCACTACAAAGAAGTATCACTTCCCACCGGTCAAAAGGGACATCCACAAAATGTGTAAAAACCAGAAAGGCAAGACAGGCCCTGGAGAACAGGGAGCCTTGTTATGCTGATGGGCGGGATGTAAATTGCCAACTGCCTCTCTGGAGGAGTGCATTGTGTTCCCTAAAACAAGTAAACAACAGAGCTACAGAGCCAAGGGCACTTCCTGTCTAGGGAATATACCTTGGGAAAACTGAAAATCAATAAGACAGAGCCACCCCAAAATTTAGGGCTGCACTGCTTACAAGGACCTCAACTAGGATACACCTTAAGTATCCCAGGAAATATAAAAATGGTTCCAAAAATTGTGGTACTTACGTACGATGGAATATCCCTCAGCCATGAAATCAATGTCATAAGACCAGTAGCAGCAAAATGGGTGGATTCAGGTACGATGATTCTAAGTGAAATAAGTCACACAGAAAAAGAAACTTATCGTAAGATATCACTTATGAAGATCCTATAAACATGGCTACACTTGAACTGAGTTAGGAAAGAGAACAGTGTCTCACATTTAGAAAACACTCTTATGCCTGCTTAAGGGGGAAGGAGAGGTGGGGTGATGCATAAAACCAGAGTTTGATATAAGCACAGGTACCGTTCCAAAAACCAACTATGGAATAGAGAAGACCTACACCTTCCTCAGTGAAAGGGACTCAAAACCCCATATTTCCCGCAGAGGAATATATCAGACTAGTAAGAATCTTAAAACCTATGTATTGATATATCTCCGTAAGGGAATTAAGTGTGTCTAGACTGGCATAAACATGGCAGCGAGAATCAGCTCAAACCCACTATAAAAAGGAATTTCAAAAACAAAACAAAAAAAACTGGGAAATTCTTTACAATTCTTTCAGGGTCTCTGATGAAACCTGGAATGACCCTATCTACAACGACAGCTGGATGTGGCATAAGGCTGGACACTTGGGACTGAGACGATTGGTGAGATGGGGTGAACAAATGCAGACCCTTTAAAGCAATAATGCATGGCACCGATTCCATGGGTCCCAACTCTCCAGGTTGAAGGGAATATTACTACAGTTATAACATGTACGGGAAACCTAGAGAACGGACACACTGTGAATACGAAAGGTTTCTAAAAGTCAACGAATAGTCCCTCTCCTGGTGCTCCGGTTTGACTTTCCATCTGCTTTACTATCAATCCCCCAACTTGGAGAGAAAACCCCTTTAACCTCCTGGTTCGCACAGGTTTCCAATTTGGCAGAGGATGAAAGGGAAGAGGGAGAACCAATGAGAGAGTAGCTGTTAGGCATTTGAACGGGCACATATCACTCTAACTTCCCGGCAGGAAGAAGAATTAACCAAAGTCTCAGCCCACCACCGGGAACCAGCATAGTTCCTGAACCAAAATTCTGGACTTGCGGTCAGCTCACAAAAAACGAGTTGAAAAATGGAGCTCAGGGGCACAGCAATTCACAAACTGGCCGAGTAATAAAGGACAACTATCGTCCAAAAATCTGTTGAGGGAAGGCAGCGAGGCGGACTTGAAAGCGAGGCAGAATAGCAGGAAACAGATTTCAAGAGGTACGTTGGAATCACCTTTAAAGCACAGGAAGAGGGGCACAACTTCTACAATGATGCACTTGGCCAAAAAGGGCGTATGCGTTTTCTCCTGAATATATTCAGGAGAAAACGCATACGCCCTTTTTGCCCAAGCAAGCAGGCGGGCAATGCAAATCTGCACTACAAAGAAGTATCACTTCCCACCGGTCAAAAGGGACATTCACAATATGTGTAAAAACCAGAAAGGCAAGACAGGCCCTGGAGAACAGGGAGCCTTGTTATTCTGATGGGCGGGATGTAAATTGCCAACTGCCTCTCTGGAGGAGTGCATTGTGTTCCCTAAAACAAGTAAACAACAGAGCTACAGAGCCAAGGGCACTTCCAGTCTAGGGAATATACCTTGGGAAAACTGAAAATCAATAAGACAGAGCCACCCCAAAATTTAGGGCTGCACTGCTTACAAGGACCTCAACTTGGATACACCTTAAGTATCCCAGGAAATATAAAAATGGTTCAAAAATTGTGGTACTTACGTACGATGGAATATCCCTCAGCCATGAAATCAATGTCATAAGACCAGTAGCAGCAAAATGGGTGGATTCAGGTACGATGATTCTAAGTGAAATAAGTCACACAGAAAAAGAAACTTATCATAAGATATCACTTATGAAGATCCTGTAAACATGGCTACACTTGAACTGAGTTAGGAAAGAGAACAGTGTCTCACATTTAGAAAACACTCTTATGCCTGCTTAAGGGAGAAGGAGAGGTGGGGTGATGCATAAAACCAGAGTTTGATATAAGCACAGGTACCGTTCCAAAAACCAACTATGGAATAGACAAGACCTACACCTTCCTCAGTGAAAGGGACTCAAAACCCCATATTTCCCGCAGAGGAATATATCTGACTAGTAAGAATCTTAAAACCTATGTATTGATATGTCTCCGTAAGGGAATCAAGTGTGTCTAGACTGGCATAAACATGGCAGTGAGAATCAGCTCAAACCCACTATAAAAAGGAATTTCAAAAACAAAATAAAAAAACTGGGAAATTCTTTACAATTCCTTCAGGGTCTCTGTTGAAACCTGGAATGACCCTATCTACAATGACAGTGGATATGGCATAAGGCTGGACACTTGGGACTGAGAGGATTGGTGAGATTGGGTGAGCAAATGCAGACCCTTTAAAGCAATAATGCATGGCACCCATTCCATGGGTCCCAACTCTTCAGGTTGAAGGGAATATTACTACAGTTATAACATGTACGGGAAACCTAGAGAACGGACACACTGTGAATACGAAAGGTTTCTAAAACTCATCGAATAGTCCCTCTCCTGGTGCTCCGGTTTGATTTTCCATCTGCTTTACTATCAATCTCCCAACTTGGAGAGACAGCCCCTTTAACCTCCTGGTTCGCACAGGTTGCCAATTTGGCAGAGGATGAAAGGGAAGAGGGAGAACAAATGAGAGAGTAGCTGTTAGGCATTTGGAAGGGCACATATCACTCTAACTTCCCGGCAGAAAGAAGTATTAACCAAAGTCTCAGCCCCCCACAGGAAACCAGCATAGGTCCTGAACCAAAATTTTGGACTTGCGGTGAGCTCACAAAAATCGAGCTGAAAAATGGAGCTTAGGGGCACAGCAATTCACAAACTGGTGGAGTAATAAAGGACAACTATCGTCCAAAAATCTGTTGAGGGAAGGCAACGAGGCGGACTTGAAAGCGAGGCAGAAGAGCAGGAAACAGATTTCAAGAGGTACGTTGGAATCGCCTTTAAAGCACAGGAAGAGGGGCACAACTTTGACAATGATGCACTTGGCTAAAAAGGGCGTATGTGTTTTCTCCTGAATATATTCAGGAGAAAACGCATACGCCCTTTTTGGCCAAGCAAGCAAGCGGGCAATGCAAATCTGCATACAAAGAAGTATCACTTCCCACCGGTCAAAAGGGACATCCACAAAATGTGTAAAAACCAGAAAGGCAAGACAGGCCCTGGAGAACAGGGAGCCTTCTTATGCTGATGGGCGGGATGTAAATTGCCAACTGCCTCTCTGGAGGAGTGCATTGTGTTCCCTAAAACAAGCAAACAACAGAGCTACAGAGCCAAGGGCACTTCCAGTCTAGGGAATATACCTTGGGAAAACTGAAAATCAATAAGACAGAGCCACCCCAAAATTTAGGGCTGCACTGCTTACAAGGACCTCAACTTGGGTACACCTTAAATATCCCAGGAAATATAAAAATGGTTCAAAAAATTGTGGTAGGGCTTCCCGGGTGGCGCAGTGGTTGCGAGTCCGCCTGCCGAGGCAGGGGACACGGGTTCGTGCCCTGGTCTGGGAAGATCCCACATGCCGCGGAGCGGCTGGGCCCGTGAGCCATGGCCACTGGGCCTGCGTGTCCGGAGCCTGTGCTCTGCAACGGGAGAGGCCACAACAGTGAGAGGCCCGCGTACGGCAAAAAAAAAAAAAAAAAAAAAAAAAAAAAATTTTGGTACTTACGTACGATGGAATATCCCTCAGCCATGAAATCAATGTCATAAGACCAGTAGCAGCAAAATGGGTGGATTCAGGTATGATGATTCTAAGTGAAATAAGTCACAGAGAAAAAGAAACTTATCATAAGATATCACTTATGCAGATCCTGTAAACATGGCTACACTTGAACTGAGTTTGGAAAGAGAAGAGTCTCACATTTAGAAAACACTCTTATGCCTGCTTAAGGGCGAAGGAGAGGTGGGGTGATGCATAAAACCAGAGTTTGATATAAGCACAGGTACCGTTCCAAAAACCAACTATGGAATAGACAAGACCTACACCTCCCTCAGTGAAAGGGACTCAAAACCCCATATTTCCCGCAGAGGAATATATCTGACCAGTAAGAATCTTAAAACCTATGTATTGATATGTCTCCGTAAGGGAATCAAGTGTGTCTAGACTGGCATAAACATGGCAGCGAGAATCAGCTCAAACCCACTATAAAAAGGAATTTCAAAAACAAAACAAAAAAACTGGGAAATTCTTTACAATTCCTTCAGGGTCACTGATGAAACCTGGAATGACCCTATGTACAACGACAGCTGGATGAGGCATAAGGCTGGACACTTGGGACTGAGAGGATTGGTGAGATTGGGTGAGCAAATGTAGACCCTTTAAAGCACAAAAGCCTGTCACGCATTCCATGGGTCCCAACTCTGCAGGTTAAAGGGAATATTACTACAGCTATAACATGTACGGGAAACCTAGAGAATGGACACACTTTGAATACGAAAGGTTTATAAAACTCAACGAATAGTCCCTCTCCTGGTGCTCCGGTTTGATTTTCCATCTGCTTTACTATCAACCTCCCAACTTGGAGAGACAGCCCCTTTAACCTCCTGGTTCGCACAGGTTGCCAATTTGGCAGAGGATGAAAGGGAAGAGGGAGAACCAATGAGAGATTAGCTGTTAGGCATTTGTACGGGCACATATCACTCTAATTTCCCGGCAGGAAGAAGAATTAACCAAAGTCTCAGCCACCACCAGGGAACCAGTATAGGTCCTGAACCAAAATTTTGGACTTGCGGGCAGCTCACAGAAAACGAGTTGAAAAATGGAGCTCAGGGGCACAGCAATTCACAAACTGGCCGAGTAATAAAGGACAACTATCGTCCAAAAATCTGTTGAGGGAAGGCAACGAGGCGGACCTGAAAGCGAGGCAGAATTGCAGGAAAAAGATTTCAAGAGGTACGTTGGAATCACCTTTAAAGCACAGGAAGAGGGGCACAACTTCGACAATGACGCACTTGCCCAAAAATGGCGTATGCGTTTTCTCCTGAATATATTCACGAGAAAACGCATACGCCCTGTTTGGCCAAGTAAGCAAGCGGGCAATGCAAATCTGCACTACAAAGAAGTATCACTTCCCACCGGTCAAAAGGGACATCCACAAAATGTGTAAAAACCAGAAAGGCTAGACAGGCCCTGGAGAACAGGGAGCCTTGTTATGCTGATGGGTGGGATGTAAATTGCCAACTGCCTCTCTGGAGGAGTGCATTGTGTTCCCTAAAACAAGTAAACAACAGAGCTACAGAGCCAAGGGCACTTACAGTCTAGGGAATATACCTTGGGAAAACTGAAAATCAATAAGACAGAGCCACCCCAAAATTTAGGGCTGCACTGCTTACAAGGACCTCAACTTGGGTACACCTTAAATATCCCAGGAAATATAAAAATGGTTCAAAAAATTGTGGTACTTACGTACGATGGAATATCCCTCAGCCATGAAATCAATGTCATAAGACCAGTAGCAGCAAAATGGGTGGATTCAGGTACGATGATTCTAAGTGAAATAAGTCAACAGAAAAAGAAACTTATAATAAGATATCACTTATGAAGATCCTGTAAACATGGCTACACTTGAACTGATTTAGGAAAGAGAACAGTGTCCCACATTTAGAAAACGCTCTTATGCCTGCTTAAGGGGGAAGGAGAGGTGGGGTGATGCATAAAACCAGAGTTTGATATAAGCACAGGTACCGTTCCAGAAACCAACTATGGAATAGAGAAGACCTACACCTTCCTCAGTGAAAGGGACTCAAAACCCCATATTTCCCACAGAGGAATATATCTGACTAGTAACAATCTTAAAACCTATGTATTGATATGTCTCCATAAGGGAATCAAGTGTGTCTAGACTGGCATAAACATGGCAGCGAGAATCAGCTCAAACCCACTATAAAAAGGAATTTCAAAAACAAAACAAAAAAACTGGGAAATTCTTTACAATTCCTTCACGGTCTCTGATGAAACCTGGAATGAACCAATCTACAATGAAAGCTGGATGTGGAATAATGCTGGACACTTGGGACTGAGAGGATTGGTGAGATTGGGTGAGCAAATGCTGACCCTTTAAAGCACAAATGCCTGGCACCCATTCCATGGGTCCCAACTCTCCAGGTTGAAGGGAATATTACTCCAGATGTAACATGTACAATAAACCTAGAGAACGGACACACTGTGAATTCGAAAGGTTTCTAAAACTCAAAGAATTGTCCGTGTCCTGGTGCTCCGGTTTGGCTTTCCATCTACTTTACTATCAACCTCCCAACTTGGAGAGACAGCCCCTTTAACCTCCTGGTTCGCACAGGTTGCCAATTTGGCAGAGGATGAAAGGGAAGAGGGAGAACCAATGAGAGAGTAGCTGTTAGGCATTTGGACGGGCACATATCACTCTAACTTCCCGGCAGGAAGAAGAATTAACCAAAGTCTCAGCAACCCACCGGGAACCAGCAGAGTTCCTGAACCAAAATGTTGGACTTGCGGTCAGCTCACCAAAAACGAGTTGAAAAATGGAGCTCAGGGGCACAGCAATTCACAAACTGGCCGAGTAATAAAGGACAACTATCATCCAAAAATCTGTTGAGGGAAGGCAACGAGGCGGACTTGAAAGCGAGGCCGAATAGCAGGAAACAGATTTCAAGAGATACATTGGAATCGCCTTTAAAGCACAGGAAGAGGGGCACAACTTCGACAATGATGCACTTGGCCAAAAAGGGTGTATGCGTTTTCTCCTGAATATATTCAGGAGAAAACGCATACGCCCTTTTTGGCCAAGCAAGCAAGCGGGCAATGCAAATCTGCACTACAAAGAAGTATCACTTCCCACCGGTCAAAAGGGACATCCACAAAATGTGTAAAAACTAGAAAGGCAAGACAGGCCCTGGAGAACAGGGAGCCTTGTTATGCTGATGGGCGGGATGTAAATTGCCAACTGCCTCTCTGGAGGAGTGCATTGTGTTCCCTAAAACAAGTAAACAACAGAGCTAGAGAGCCATGGGCACTTCCAGTCTAAGGAATATACCTTGGGAATACTGAAAATCAATAAGAGAGAGCCACCCCAAAATTTAGGGCTGCACTTCTTACAAGGACCTCAACTTGGGTACACCTTAAATATCCCAGGAAATATAAAAATTGTTCAAAAAATTGTGGTACTTACGTACGATGGAATATCCGTCAGCCATGAAATCAATGTCATAAGGCCAGTAGCAGCAAAATGGGTTGATTCAGGTACGATGATTCTAAGTGAAATAAGTCACACAGAGAAAAAGAAACTTATCATAAGATATCACTTATGAAGATCCTGTAAACATGGCTACACTTGAACTGAGTTAGGAAAGAGAACAGTGTCTCACATTTAGAAAACACTCTAATGCCTGCTTAAGGGGGAAGGAGAGGTGGGGTGATGCATAAAACCAGAGTTTGATATAAGCACAGGTACCGTTCCAAAAACCAACTATGGAATAGACAAGACCTACACCTTCCTCAGTGAAAGGGACTCAAAACCCCATATTTCCCGCAGAGGAATATATCAGACTAGTAAGAATCTTAAAACCTATGTATTGATATGTCTCCATAAGGGAATCAAGTGTGTCTATACTGTCATAAACATGGCAGCGAGAATCAGCTCAAACCCACTATAAAAAGGAATTTCAAAAACAAAACAAAAAAACTGGGAAATTCTTTACAATTCCTTCAGGGTCTCTGATGAAACCTGGAATGACCCTATTTACAACGACAGCTGGATGTTGCATAAGGCTGGACACTTGGGACTGAGAGGATTGGTGAGATTGGGTGAGCAATTGCAGACCATTTAAAGCACAAATGCCTGGCACACATTCCATGGGTCCCAACTCTCCAGGTTGAAGGGAATTTTACTACAGCTATAACATGTACGGGAAACCTAGAGAACGGACACACTGTGAATACGAAAGGTTTATAAAACTCAACGAATAGTCCCTCTCCTGGTGCTCCGGTTTGACTTTCCATCTGCTTTACTATCAATCTCCCAACATGGAGACACAGCCCCTTTAACCTCCTGGTTTGCACAGGTTGCCAATTTGGCTGAGGATGAAAGGGAAGAGGGAGAACCAATGAGAGAGTAGCTGTTAGGTATTTGGACGGGCACATGTCTATCTAATTTCCCAGGAGGAAGAAGAATTAACGAAAGTCTCAGCCCCCCATCGGAAACCACTATAGGTCCTCAGCCAAAATTTTGGACTTGCGGTCAGCTCACAAAAAACAGGTTGAAAAATGGAGCTCAGGGGCACAGCAATTCACAAACTGGCAGAATAATAAAGGACAACTATCGTCCAAAAATCTGGTGAGGGAAAGCAACGAGGCGGACATGAAAGCGAGCCAGAATAGCAGGAAACAGATTTCAAGAGGTACGTTGGAATCGTGTTTTAAGCACAGAAAGAGGGTCAAAATTTCAAAAATGATGCACTTGGCCAAATAGAGCGTATGCGTTTTCTCCTGAATATATTCAGGAGAAAACGCATACGCCCTTTTTGGCCAAGCAAGCAAGCGGGCAATGCAAATCTGCACTACAAAGAAGTATCACTTCCCACCGGTCAAAAGGGACATCCACAAAATGTGTAAAATCCAGAAAGGCAAGACAGGCCCTGGAGAACAGGGAGCCTTGTTATGCTGATGGGCGGGATGTAAATTGCCAACTGCCTCTCTGGAGGAGTGCATTGTGTTCCCAAAAACAAGTAAACAACAGAACTCCGGAGCCAAGGGCACATCCAGTCTAGGGAATATTCCTTGGGAAAACTGAAAATCAATAAGACAGAGCCACCCCAAAATGTAGGGCTGCACTGATTACAAGAACCTCAACTGGGGTACACCTTAAATATTCCAGGAAATATGAAAATGGTTCAAAAAATTGTGGTACTTACGTACGATGGAATATCCCTCAGCCATGAAGTCAATGTCATAAGACCAGTAGCAGCAAAATGAGTAGATAAAACTACGATGATTCTAAGTGTAATAATTCACACAGAAAAAGAAACTTATCATAAGATATCACTTATGAATATCCTGTAACATGGCTACACTTGAACTGAGTTAGGAAAGAGAACAGAGTCTCACATTTAGGAAGCACTCTTTGCCTGCTTAAGGGGGAAGGAGAGGTGGGGTGATGCATAAAACCGGAGTTTGATATAAGCACAGGTACTGTTCCAAAAACTATCTAAGGAATAGACAAGACCTTCACCTTCCTCAGTGAAAGGGACTCAAAACCCCATACTTCACGCAGAGGAATATATCTGACTAGTAAGAATCTTACAACCTATTTATTGATATGTCTGCGTAAGGGAATCAAGTGTGTCTAGACTGGCATAAACATGGCAGCGAGAACCAGCTCAAACCCACTATAAAAAGGAATTTCAAAAACAAAACAAAACAAAAATGGAAATTCTTCACAATTCCTTCAGGGTCTCTGATGAAACCTGGACTGACCCAATGTACAACGACAGCGGGATGTGGCATAAGGCTGGACACTTGGGACTGAGAGGATTCGTGAGATTCGGTGAGCAAATGTAGACCCTTTAAAGCAATAATGAATGGCACGCATTCCATGGTTCCCAACTCTCCAGCTTGAAGGGACTATTACTACAGATATAACATGTAAGGGCAAAATAGAGAATGGACACACTGTGAATATGAAAGGTTTCTAAAACTCAACGAATAGTCCCTCTCCTGGAGCTCCGGTTTGATTTTCCAACTGCTTTTCTGTCAATCTCCCAACTTGGAGA
Source organism: Hyperoodon ampullatus (assembly GCF_949752795.1). Classification (NCBI taxonomy): domain Eukaryota; kingdom Metazoa; phylum Chordata; class Mammalia; order Artiodactyla; family Ziphiidae; genus Hyperoodon; species Hyperoodon ampullatus. The sequence continues at coordinate 71,137 of NW_027640713.1, read as the reverse complement.
AACAGCCCCTTTAACCTCCTGGTTCGCACAGGTTGCCAATTTGGCAGAGGATGAAAGGGAAGAGGGAGAACCAGTGAGAGAGTAGCTCTAAGGCATTGGGACGGGCACATGTCACTCTAATTTCCCAGCAGGAAGAAGAATAAACCAAAGTCTCAGCCCCCCACCGGGAACCAGCATAGGTCCTGAACCACAATTTTGGACTTTCGGTCAGCTCACAAAAAACGAGTTGAAAAATGGAGCTCAGGGGCACAGCAATTCACAAACTGGCAGAGTGTTAAAGACAACTATTGTCCAAAAATCTGTTGAGGGAAGGCAACGAGGTGGACTTGAAAGCTAGGCAGAATAGCAGGGAACAGATTTCATGTGGTACGTTGGAATTGACTTTAAAGCACAGGATGAGGGGCACAACTTCCACAATGATGCACTTGAGCAAAAAGGGCATATGCGTTTTCTCCTGAATATATTCAGGAGAAAACGCATAAGCCCTTTTTGTCCAAGCAAGCAGCGGGAAATGCAAATCTGCACTACAAAGAAGTATCACTTCCCACTGTTCAAAAGGGACATACACAAAATGTGTAAAATCCAGAAAGGCAAGACCGGCCCTGGAGAACAGGGAGGCTTGTTTTGCTGATGGGCGGGATGTAAACTGCCAACTGCATCTCTGGAGGAGTGCATTGTGTTCCCTAAAAGAAGTAAACAACAGAGCTACAGAGCCAAGGGCACTTCCAGTCTAGGGAATATACCTTGGGAAACCTGAAAATCAATAAGACAGAGCCACCCGAAAATTTAGGGCTGCACTGCTTACAAGAACCTCAACTTGGGTACACCTTAAATATCCCAGGAAATATAAAAATGGTTCAAAAAATTGTGGTACTTCCGTACGATGGAATATCCCTCAGCCATGCAATCAATGGCATAAGACCAGTAGCAGCAAAATGAATGGATTGAGGTATGATGCTCCTAAGTGAAATAAGTCACACAGAAAAAGAAACTTATCAGAAGATATCACTTATGAAGATCCTGTAAACATGGCTACACTTGAACTCAGTTAAGAAAGAGAACAGAGTCTCACCTTTGGAAAACACTCTGATGCCTGCTTAAGGGGGAATGAGAGGTGGGGTGATGCATAAAACAAGAGTTTGATATAAGCACAGGTACCGTTCCAAACATAAACTATGGAATAGACAAGACCTACACCTTCGTCAGTGAAAGGGACCCGAGGCATCTGTGAGTAACCCTGAGCTGAGCCCCAGGCCAGCTGCTGCTGAACATTTCCCACCCTTCCCAGGTAAAACACCTGAATATGTACAAGGGCTTGAAAGCCTAGAGGAAGGGCCGTGGAGCCACACCAGCGACAACACGCAGGCCAACTTGGTGCCTACAGGCCATCCAGGATGGTCCTGGCCCTGAGCGCTCTTCTGGAAGCTTTCCATTGACCTGCCTGAGATACCCCTCCTGTCCCGGCACCCACTGCTTTTTTCCTTCCTCACCTCTGTCCTGAGAGAAATTCCAACGGAAGGTGTGGGTGATACATCCTCTTGTTTACACGTGGCATCCTGGAAACTCCTGCAGAAAGTCCAGCAGAGACCCACTCACACCGGGCCACCCACAAAGCCGTGGCCCCTCACTCCCTCCCACCAGCACAGCCCCGACACTGCTGACGGGGCAGAGATCATGGAGTCAGGCACAGCTTCAGGGGCTATTGCTGCCTGCAGCGCTGTTTATATTGACCTCATCCCAGGCACACCTGGGGAGGGCCGGCCGGCAGGGTCAGGCTACCCAGGTCAGCTAATCCTCAGCCCTCAGGGAATCACATTGTTGAAAATGGACCTCGCTAAGGCAGAATAGAAGCCAAGGAATAAAAGGACACAAGGCCATTTGCAGCACCGTAGGTGTGTCTAGAAGTAATCACGTGACTTGAAGTAAGTCAGAAAGTGAAAGACACATATGATATCTTATCTCTTATAGGTGTGACCGAAAAATGGATACCAGGGCTGATATTTCCACGGAGAAGGGCAATCACAGATTCATTCAACAAACTTATGGTTCACCAATGGAAACGTGTGAGGATTGGTTTCATTATGATATTGGGGTTAACAGACATATACAAACACAGGTGACATATAGAATCACCAAAGACCTACAGAATACCAAGAGAAGACTACTCAACATTCTGTCATAAGGTACATGGGAAAAGGATTTCAGGAAGAACAGACATATATGTATGTGTAAAAGAACCACATCTTCCACACCTACAAGAAGCCAAACATTGTAATCAAATTTGCTGTAATAAAAAATAAAAAATTAAATTAAAAACACGAACAAGAAGTAGTGAGAAAAACTTGAGGGGCTTTCTTCTGGCACATTGCATTTTAATTTCCAATCTAGAACAGGGCTTCCATTGAGGCTCTGTTGCCCTAGTAACCAGATTTGGTAAGGGAGAACTGCTGCCACCTTGTGGCCGTTTCACACAACAGCAGCTTTAATTCCAGCGCTAATGGTCTGTTGATATTCAAAATCATTGCAGGCCTGTAAATGACACCTGCCCTGAATACAAATCCTGGGTTCATATATCGACCAAAAAATTCAAAGGATGTCCATATTTCAAAACGACAGTTTCAAAAGGCATATTTTGCACACATTAGTGTTCTGCTTCTTTTTCTTTCTTTCTTTTTTTGTTAAAAAAACGGGAATGGCAAAAAGCATCCCTCAGAATGGGCGAAAATATTTTCAAACGAATCAATGGACAAAGGTTTAATCTCCAATATATATAAAGATCTCATGCAGCTTAATATTAAAAAAGCAAACAACCCAATACAAAAAATGGGCAAAAGATCTAAAGAGACGTTTCTTCAAAGAAGACACAGAGATGGCCAAGACGCACATGAAAAGCTGCTCAACATCACTAATTATTAGAGAAATGCAAATCAAAACTACGATGAGGTATCACCTCACACCTGTTAGAATCGGCATCATCAGAAAATCTACAAACAACGAATTCTGGGGAGGGTGTGGACAAAAGGATCCCTCTTCCACTAGTGGTGGAAATGTAAATTGATACAGTCACGATGGAGAACAGTATGGAGTTTCCTTAAAAAAACTAGAAATAGAATTACCATATGATCCAGCAATCCCACTTCTGGGCATATACTCAGATAAAACCATAAATCAAAAAGGCACATTCACCACAATGCTCATTTCAGCACTATTTACGATAGCCAGGTAATGGAAGCAACCTAAATACCCACAGACAGACGAATGGATAAAGATGTGGTACATATATAAAATGGAATATTACTCAGCCATAAGAAGGAATGAAAGTGGGTCATTTGTAGAGACGTCGATGGATCTAGAGACTGTCATACAGAATGAAGTAAGTCAGAAAGAGACAAACAAATATTGTATATTAATGCATATATGTGGAACCTAGAAAAATGGTACAGATGAACTGGTTTGCAGGGAAGTAATAGAGACACAGAGGTAGAGAACACACGTATGGACACCAAGTGTGGGAAGCCATGGGGAGGTGGTGTTGGGATGAGTTGGGAGATTGGGATTGACCTGTGTACATGTATATGCATAAAATACATAACTAATAATAACCTGCTGTATAAAAAAATAAATAAAATTAAATTTCAAAATTTTAAAAAATAAAATTTAAAAATAAAACAGAAAAAAGTTCTTCCCTTCACACAGATGTATTTATATGAATGAATTATTTCCATGCTTATATCTATAAATACATAAAAGAGGAATAAAATCTAACTTGAACCAAAAAAGAAAAAAAAAAACCTGAACCCACGAGTTAGAGGAAAACCCTATCAGGGCACTTGCTCCAGTGGTAAACAATTCTGAAATTGCTCAGAGGTGGGGAATAATCTCCCATAGAACCAGCAGCCCACTCCTATGCAAGGAGCGTCCTCATTGCAAAGCAGGGGGCCATGCCGAGGCATCTGTGAGTAAACGTGAGCTGAGCCCCAGGCCAGCTGCTGTTGAACTTTTCCCACCCTTCCCAGGTAAAACACTTGAATATGTACAAGGGCTTGAAAGCCTAGAGGAAGGGCCGTGGAGCCACACCAGCGACAGCACGCAGGCCAACTTGGTGCCTGCAGGCCAGCCAGGATGGTCCTGGCCCTGGGCGCTCTTCTGGAAGATTTCCATTGCCCTGCCTGAGATACCCCTCCTGTCCCGGCCCCCACTGCTTTTTTGCTTCCTCACCTCTGTCCGGAGAGAAATTCCAGCGGAAGGTATGGGTGACACATCCTCTTCTTTACAGGTGGAAGCCTGGCAACTACTGCAGAAAGTCCAGCAGAGACCCACTCACACCGGGCCACCCACAAAGCCGTGGCCCCTCACTCCCTCCCACCAGCACAGCCCCGACACTGCTGACGGGGCAGAGAATATGGAGTCAGGCACAGCTTCTGGGGCTATTGCTGCCTGCAGCGCTGTTTATATTGACCTCAACCCAGGCACACCTGGGGAGGGCCGGCCGGCAGGGTCAGGCTACCCAGGTCAGCTAATCCTCAGCCCTCAGGGAATCACATTGTTGAAAATGGACCTCGCTAAGGCAGAATAGAAGCCAAGGAATAAAAGGACACAATGCCATTTGTAGCACCGTAGGTGTGTCTAGAGGTAATCACCTGACTTGTAGTAAGTCAGAAAGTGAAAGACACATATCATATCATATCTCTTATAGGTGTGACCGAAAAATGGATACCGGGGCAGATATTTCCACGGAGAAGGGCAATCACAGATTTATTAAACAAACTAATGGTTCACCAATGGAAAGGTGTGAGGATTGGTTTCATTTTGATATTGGGGTTAACAGACATATACAAACACAGGTGACATATAGAATCACCAAAGACCTACAGAATACCAAGAGAAGACTACTCAACATTCTGTCATAAGGTACATGGGAAAAGGATCCCAGGAAGAACAGACATATGTGTATGTGTAAAAGAACCACATCTTCCACACCTACAACAAGCCAAACATTGTAATCAAATTTGCTGTAATAAACAATAAAAAATTAAATTAAAAGCACGAACAAGAAGTAGAGAGACAAACTTGAGGGGCTTTCTCCTGGCACATTCCATTCTAAATTCCAATCTAGAACACAACTTCCATTGAGGCTCTGTTGCCCCAGTAACCAGATTTGGTAAGGGAGAACTGCTGCCACCTTGTGGCCGTTTCACACAACAGCAGCTTTAATCCCAGCGCTAATGGTCAGTTGATATTCAAAATCATTGCAGGCCTGTAAATGACACCTGCCCTGAAAACAAATCCTGGGTTCATATATCGACCAAAAAATTCAAAGGACGTCCATATTTCAAAACGACAGTTTCAAAAGGCATATTTTACACACATTAGTGTTCTGCTTCTCTTTTTTCTTTCTTTTTTTGTTAAAAAAACGGGAAAGGCAAAAAGCATCCCTCAGAATAGGCGAAAATATTTGCAAACGAATCAATGGACAAAAGTTTAATCTCCAATATATATAAAGAGTTCATGCAGCTTAATATTAAAAAAACAAACAACCCAATACAAAAATTGGCAGAAGATCTAAAGAGACGTTTCTTCAAAGAAGACACAGAGATGGCCAAGACACACATGAAAAGCTGCTCAACATCACGAATTATTAGAGAAATGCAAATCAAAACTACAATGAGGTATCACCTCAAACCTGTTACAATTGGCATCATCAGAAAATCTACAAACAACGAATTCTGGGGAGGGTGTGGACAAAAGGATCCCTCTTCCACTAGTGGTGGAAATGTAAATTGATACAGTCACAATGGAGAACAGTATGGAGTTTCCTTAAAAAAACTAGAAATAGAATTATCATATGATCCAGCAATCCCACTTCTGGGCATATACCCAGAGAAAACCATAAATCAAAAAGGCACATTCACCACAATGCTCATTTCAGCACTATTTACAATAGCCAGGTAATGGAAGCAACCTAAATACCCACAGACAGACGAATGGATAAAGATGTGGTACATATATAAAATGGAATATTACTCAGCCATAAGAAGGAATGAAAGTGGGTCATTTGTAGAGACGTCGATGGATCTAGAGACTGTCATACAGAATGAAGTAAGTCAGAAAGAGACATACAAATATTGTATGTTAATGCATATATGTGGAACCTAGAAAAATGGTACAGATGAACTGGTTTGCAGGGAAGAAATAGAGACACAGAGGTAGAGAACACACGTATGGACACCAAGTGTGGGAAGCCATGGGGAGGTGGTGTTGGGATGAGTTGGGAGATTGGGATTGACCTGTATACATGTATATGCATAAAATACATAACTAATAATAACCTGCTGTATAATAAATAAATAAAATTAAATTTCAAAATTTTAAAAAATAAAATTTAAAAATAAAACAGAAAAAAGTTCTTCCCTTCACACAGATGTATTTATATGAATGAATTATTTCCATGCTTATATCTATAAATACATAAAAGAGGAATAAAATCTAACTTGAACCAAAAAAGAAAGAAAAAAACCTGAACCCACGAGTTAGACAGAGGAAAACCCTATCAGGGCACTTGCTCCAGCGTAAACAATTCTGAAATTGGTCAAAGGTGGGGAATTATCTCCCATAGAGCCAGCAGCCCACTCCTATGCAAGGAGTGTCCTCATTGCAAAGAAGGGGGCCATGCCGAGGCATCTGTGAGTAAACGTGAGCTGAGCCCCAGTCCTGCTGCAGCTGAACTCTTCCCACCCTTTCCAGTTAAAACACCTGAATATGTACAAGAACTTGCAAGCCTAGAGGAAGGGCTGTGGATCCACACCAGCGACAGCACACAGGCCGACTTGGTGCCTGCAGGCCAGTCAGGATGGTCCTGGCCCCAGATGCTCTTCTGGAAGCTTTCCATTTCCCTGCCTGAGATACCCCTCCTGCCACGGCCCCCACTGCTTTTTTACTTCCTCACCTCTGCCTGGGGAGAAATTCCAGCGGCAGGTATCGGTGACACATCCTCTTCTTTAGCAGGTGGCAGCCTGGCAACTCCTGCAGAAAGTCCAGCAGAGCCCCACTCACACTGGGCCACCCAGAAAGCCACGGCCCCTCACTCACTCCCACCAGCACAGCCCCGGCACTGCCTACGGGGCAGAGAATGTGGCATCAGTCACAGCTACGAGGGCTGTCGCTCACTGGAGAGCTGTTTATATTGCCCTCAACCCAGGCACACCTGTGGAGGGCTGGCAGGCAGTTTCAGGCTGCCAAAATCAGCCAATCCTCACCCCTCAGGGGCTCACAGTTGCAGAAAATGAAACTTGCTAAATGGGCCAGGCCCTAGGAACAGGTGTGGGCTCTTGAGAGTCAGGATAGACAAGGGGCTGCAGCTGCGGCTTGTTTTCTTATCATTTTATCTGGTCCATGAGTGGAAAACAACTTCAAGAAGACCCTATCCTAATGAGAGGAACCCAGGAGTCAGGGAGAGGAGTGATGGTGGGTGGAGACAGAGGCCTGGCGCCCTGGCTGCAGTGGAAGTGTCTGGAAGACCAGGCAGAAAGAGCCTGCAGAGAGTGATAGCCATGGTCACAGACCTGTCAGAACTGCTGTTTGTTAGTTCAAGTCCTGCTCTGAGGTATTCTGTGTCAGCTGTGAGCGACAGGTGAGCTGAGGGTTCGCTGCAAGGTGGGCTATGTGCACAGTTCCTGTGTGTCCAGCCCTGCTGGGGTACCTGCCCAGGGGAGCTCCGTATCCTGGGAAGGGCCTGAGTAGGAGAGCCCCATGGGCTGCTGGGTAGCTGCAGAGGTGAGCTCCATACCCTGGGAGGGACTTGACCACGAGAGCCCCGTGGGCTGTGGGGTAGGGGCGCAGCCCAGGTGAGCTCCATATCCTGGGATTGGCCTGACCACGAGAGCCCCATGGGCTGCTGGAGACCTGATAAAGTATATCAGGACAGTCAGTGAAGCCACCGAGGATATACATCCAGTAGCTCCTATTTCCTACTCCTTCCTGGTCATTCTACCTTCCACCAGGCCATGGCATTCTGTATTAGACTTCAATGATGCCTTCTTCTGTATTCCATTCATCTCAGAGTCAGAAGAATTTTTGGCTTGTGAGTGGCAGGAAACAACATGCAACAAAAGCAATAATGCTGGGCCGTCCTGCCCCAATGGTTCAAAAATCCCCACACCATCATTGGGGAAATGTCCTCTAAAGACCTAAAAGTTCAACCTCTTTAAAAGGGAACCCTCCTTCAATATGCAGATGACATTCTGATCGCCAGGCCTACGAAAGACGCCTCTGAACTACCTAGCCAAGAAAGGATAGAAGGTGTCCAAGAAAAACACTCAAATTTCCCAGGCTAAGGTGACATGCCTGGGCTTCATTCTCACAGATATTCGGAGAAACGCATCCCAGGATAGGGAAGAAGCCATTTGCAGCCTTACCTCTTCTAAAACTAGAAGACAGCTTAGGGGTTCCTGGGGAGGCCAAGGTTTTCTGCATCTGGATCCCTAACTACAGTGTAATAGCTGGGCCTCTACATGAAACACTGACACGAAAAGATGATGATCCTTTTGAATAGAATCCAGAAGCAGCCTTTCAAGAATGGAAAGAGCAGTCAATACAGACCCTTGCCCAGGAACTCCCTAATTTAGCTAAACCCTTTGACCTTTACATACCCGGTCAAAGGTTAATCGCCCTTGGAGCCTTAGTGCAAAAACTGGGACCACTTGAAATGGAGCAACACAAGAATGCCCTTCAGGTATGATAAACTATGGTCACCAAGGGCTTTGCCCACCGACTCATCAGGCCAGGATACTGGGGTATCTAAAAAGCTGGAAATCAGCAGCCCGCAAGGCCAGCTCCCTCCTAAGGGAAAAGGACCCCACGTGGTGATCCTAACCACCCATCATGCCCTGAAGTGGCAGGGGTCGCTCTGTGGACACACTGACCTCGAGTGAGGAGGCCCTCCAACTCCAACCTCCAGAGAGATAAACGGGGGCAACGGGCCCCCAAGATGACTCGTGTGACCATCACTTGACCTGGAGTTTCTCTCAGAAAACGACAAGACTGTGCCGCGAAAGAGCAGACTACTGCTTGCAGGACTTACTGCACCCAGAGGGGAGCAAATAAGCTTGGCAGGGGAAACGTATATCACGCTTTCACCATAGAAAACCCTACAGACACCGCGGTGATGGTGGCCAATATGACCGGCTGGACTGCTGGCTACTTCTAAAGGCCGTTGACTCAGTGGACGTCATGGTCCTGGATCACCACTGACCCTGGACTGTCTGGGAGTTGTGCGGGCAGGGCTCTGACACATGGTGCTGTTTGTACATTAATTCAGGGACCTAATTAAAGAAAGCACAGACTACTGGTCAGAGCATCTAGTCTGGCAAAAACTGTCAGCCTAAGGTCGCCGAACATATGTGGGGTGGGGTGAAACCTGCCACCGCAGCATCTCTGCGCCTCTCTTTCCTGGACCTTTAAAGGTCATTAGAATCTGTAACACATCCAATGCTGGTGCTCAGGCGGACGAGAAGTGAGGCAGGAGGCCTTGGGACAATCAACCTCACCAGGAGGCTGGTGGGGAGACGTTTTGCCCCTCCCCCCATATATCAGGGCTCCCACCACAGCATAAAGCAGTTACAAAAGAGGGGTCTGCACCCTCAACACCCCAAGAATAAGGAACGGAGCAAAAAGCAGAGGAGGTGTTCGTCTCCGGCAACGTTCATTAAAAATTCCTGGGAGATAAAAAGAGAATCTGGGCAATAAAATAAAGTCTAACCTGTTTTTCCTTTGTGCTTTGTCTAATTTCACGTGCTCCTAGGGTTCCGCATGCAGAGGTCCCACACCCGGCACTTCAGACCCGATTTCCTAGTGCAGAATGGCTGGGTCGACACCTCAGCTAGCGGGGTCCCATGCAGACTCCGCGGCATAGAGCCTGAGCTGCAGCCAATGCAGCCCTCGAGAGCTCCATCCCCTCCCTCCCACTGACGCTGCCAGGGACCCTACACAGCAGCCCAGCCCACAGCCCATGGGGGAGTGCACGCTCTCACCTCTCCATTCTGTTTTCAAAATAATGTTTCCTTTGCTTCTGAACCAAACTCAGTCTTGATCTGTTGGCTCCAATGACACTGGGCACGGGGACTCCTGTTGGGGTCCACTCTGGAGGATCAGTAACAGAAATTGAGAACATTGTAACTTCAATGAACAGATGTGTGAGCCAAACTGTAGTTAACATAGAGCAGTGTATAATGCTCGGGTAAAATAAGATGTTTCTAAGACTTACATTTGATATTTCCATCACTTTCCTATAAGCAAGTTCAGTGAAGACGTCTGTCTTATTTGTCAGGTCAACATTAGAGAAATGAAGTGATTTATTTCCATGGATGTATATCAAATACTCTTGGCTGAAGCTTCAATCTTGTTTTGAATGCTTTTCCATTGAAAATTATACCTCTCTTTCAGCTCCCCCATTTCTGAGAAGTATAAAATCTTATAATTTATTATTACCAAAGGGGAAAGGTAGGAGAAGGGATAAATTAACAGTTTGGGATTAACACATACACACTGCTATGTATAAAAGAGATCATCAACAAGGAACTACTGTATAGCACAGGGAACTACACTGAATATTTTGCAATAACCTATAAGGGGAAATAATCTGAAAAAGAATAGATATTTTTATTGACATCATCTATCAATGACAGATAAAATGTAACCTAAGCAAGGCCGATGGTGAGCGCTTCTGACCCTGAAGATTTCAGTCATCTAAAGTTTGGGCTCTGCCTATTTCCCAAGGCCCTTAAAGGACATACGTGTAGCCGTAGCTTAAAAATTCCCCAGTTTGGGGTTCGGGGAGGCACTGATTTGGAAAAATCCCTGGTGTTCTCCTTACATGCACGGGACCCTTCCTACAGCTAAAACATGCCTGTCACACCTAGAGGATGGTACACCGTTTGATCGGAAAGAGTTTGGAAAAGGCACCTCATCTCCTCATCGCCTGGTGCTCGGGTTCAACCCTCCAGCATTTTTCCTAACAATCTCCTCACTTGGGCATATCAGCACCGTCAACATCCTGTTGCACACAGTTTGGAATTTGTCCAGAGGATGAAGCGGAAGGATGAGAAAAATTTAGAGACAAGTCTTAGGTGTTCGGACAGGCACATGCCACTCTAATTTCCAATCCAGAAGACAAATTCATCAAAGGCTAGAATTGCCCACGGAAACAGAATAGGGCTAGAGGAAATCCCGCTGTTTTGTGTCCAGTTTCCAAAAACACAAGTTGAAAAATGGAACTCAGGGGCACTAAAATTCATGAAACTGCAGAGTTGAAAATATCTATCGTCGAAAAATGTCTTGAGGTAAGTCACAGAAAAGGACTTGTAAGCAAGGGAGAGTGGCAGGAAACAGATTTGAAGAGGTAGAAAGGACTCCCCATTAAAGCACAAGAAAAGGGGCTGAACATCGCCAATGATGCAGTTGGCCAAAAAGGGTGTATGCATTTTTTCTGAATATATTCAAGTAAAGGCCATACACACTTTTTATCCAACCCAACAGGTGGGCACTGGAAATCAATATCACAAAATGTATCACTTCACATCAGTCAGAAGGGCCATCCACATAAAGTGTAAACACCAGAAATGCAGGACAGGGCGAGGAGAAAAGGGAGCCCTGTGAGGCTGATAGTGGAAATGTAATTTGCCAACGGCCACTCTGGAGAAGTGTATTGTGTTTGCTAAAACATCTAAAAAATGAGCTACAGAGCATAGGGCACTTGCACTCATGGGCGTGTACCTTGGGAAAAACAAAAATCGACAGAAAACAGGCACCCGAACGTTTACCACCTCTCTGATAAAAAGGGCCTCAACTTGGATATAACCTAAATGTCCCTGGAAGGATAAAATGGATAAAAGAGATGGGGTACTTATGTAGAGTGGAATATTACTCATCCAGAAATCAATGAAATAAGGCCAGTTGTAACAACTCTGGAGGAGTTACATACGATCATTCTAAGTGACATATGTCAGAAAGAAAAAGACACATATCATAAGATGTCACTTAAAGGTGGAATCAAAAATGGCTACACATGAAATAAATTACAAAACAGAAACATAGTCAAATATGTAGAAAATAGACATAAGGCTGCTAAATGGGAAAGGTGGGGAATGGTGAGGTATTATCCAGGAGGTTGAAATTAGCAAAGATACCATTCCAAGTACCAAATTGAATAACTGACAAGGCCTACACGGTACCTCAAAGAACTGCACTCAGCCCACTCAAGTCACTGGAAAATAATACATATGACTGGTAAGCATCTGAAAAGGAAGTTATTGTTGTCTCACAGTACATGAATCAAGTGGATGTACAGCAGCAAAAAACAGAGCTTTGAAAATCAGCTGTAACCAATATAAAAATAAATTTAAAACTATTTATAAAAACAGTGAGACAGACAAAAATTCTTACAACTTTTGTTGAAGGGCTACGATGTAACATGGATTGAACACATGTAGACCCACAGCAGGATGATTATAAGGCTGGAAGCTATGCACGCTAAGAGATGTTAGAGAGGCTGGGTGAGGAAATGCAGACCTTTTAAAGTAATACTGCCTGGTACCCATTCCATGGGTCCCAAATCTGCAGGTTCAAGGGAATCTTCTGACAGCGAAAACATGCCTGGGAAACCGAGATGAATGTACACCGTGTGCTCAGGAAAGGTGTCTAAAATGCACCTCATTTTTGATCTCCTGGTGCTGGGGTTCGCCATTCCAGCCACATTACTAACAATCTCCCCACTTGGAGAATCAGCACCTTTAACCTCCTGTTTCACACAGTTGGCAATTTGTGCAGAGGATAAATGGGAAGAGGGGGAAACAATGAGAGATTAGCTGTAGGAGTTTTGACAGGCACATGTCACTCTAATTTCCCATTAGGAAGAAGAATTAACCAAAGGCTCAGCCTGCCTCCCCAGAACCAGAATAGGGCCAGAAGTAATCCAATGGTTTGGCGGCCAGCTCACAAAAAAAGCGAGTTGCAAAATGGAGCTCAGGAGCAGACAATTCCAAGACCTGCAAAGATATAAATGATAACCAATGTCCAAAAATATATTCAGGTAAGGTAACGAAGAGGATCTGAATGAGAGGCAGAATTGCAGGAAACAGATTTCAAAAGGTAGATTGTACTCACATTTAAAGCATATGAAAAGCAGCAGAATTTCTAAAATGATGCGGTTGGGCAAAAGGGTGTATGCGTTTTTTCGTGAATATCTTCAGGAAAAAAACACATGCAGAGTTTTTGGCCAACCAAGCAAGAGGGAAATGCAAATCCGCACAACAAAGAAGTCTCAATTTCCACTGCTCAGAAAGGCCATCCAAAAAATGTGTAAAAACAAGAAATGCAGGAGAGGCCATGGAAAACAGGGAGCCTAGTCACGCTGATGGGTGGGGTATAAATATCCAAGAGCCACTCTGAAGAAGTGTATGCTGTTTTTAAAACATCTAAAATACAAAGCCCCACAGCAAGGGGATTTCAACTCATGGACATATAACTTGGGAAGACTAAATGTCAATAAGACACAGGCACCCCAAAGTTTAGGGCTGCTCTGCATACAAGAACCTCAACTTTGGTACACCTAAAATATCCCAGGAAAAAGAGAAATGCATAAAGAACTTGTGGTAATTTTGTACAACGGAATATCACTCAGACGTGAAATCAATGTATATAAGGCCAGTAGCAGCATAATGAGTGGAATTAGGTATGATGATTTTAAGGGAAATTAGTCACACAGAAAAAGAATCTTATCATAAGATATCACTTATAGAGGGAATGTCAATATCACAACACATGAACTGAATTAGGAAAGAGAACAGAGTCTCACATTTAGCAAAAATCTCTTATGCCTGCTTCAGGGGAAAGGAGAGGTGGTGTGATGCATAAAACCAGAGTTTGATATTAGCACAGGTACCATTCCATAAACCAAATACAGAATAGACAAGACCTACACCTTCCTCAGTGAACGGGACTCAACACCCCTATGCCCCACAGAGGAATATATCTGACTACAAAGAATCTTAAAACCTATGTATTGATATGTCTCCGTAAGGGAATCAATTGTGTCTAGACTGGCATAAACACGTCAGTGAAAATCAGCTCAACCCCATTATAAAAATGAATTTCAAAAAACCCCCAAAAAACAGCGAAATTCTTACACAATTCCTTCAGGGGTTCTGATGAAACCTGGAATGACCCTATCTGCAAAGACAGCTGGATGAGACATAAGGCTGGACACTTGGGACTGAGAGGACTGGTGACATTGGGAGAGAAAATGCAGACCTTTTAAAGTAGTAATGCATGCCATCATTCCATGTGTCCCAAATCTCCAGGTAGAAGGGAATATCACTACAATTATAACATGTATGGGAAACCTAGAAAATGGACACCCTGTGATGGCGAAAGGTTTCTAAAACTCTCCTAATTTTTCCTCTCCTTGTGCTCCACTTTGGCATTCCAACTGCTTTACTATCAATCTCCCAACTTAGGAGAGTCAGCCCCTATAACCTCCTGGTTCGCACAGTTTGCTAATTGTGCAGAGGATGAAAGGGAAGAGGGAGAACCAATCAGAGAGTAGATGTAGGCATTTGGACGGGTACATGTCACTCTAATTTCCCGGCAGGAAGAAGAATTAACCAAAGTCTCAGCCACACACAGGGAACCAATATAGCCACCCCTGGAACCAGTATAGGTCCTGAAGCAAAATTGTGGATTTGCGGCCAGCTCACAAAGATGGGATTTGAAAATTGGAGCTCAGGGGCACAGCAATTCACAAACCTTCAGATTTATAAAGGACTACTCTCTTCCAAAAATCTGTTGAGGGAAGGCAATGAAGCGGCCTTGAAAATGAGGCAGAATTGCACAAAACAAATTTCAAGAGGTAAATTGGAATCGCCTTTAAAGCACAGGAAAAGCATCCCAACTTGGACAGAGATGCACTTGGCCAAAAAGGGCATATGCCTTTTCTCCTGAATATATTCAGAAGAAAACGCATACGCCCTTTTTGGCCAATCAAGCAAGCGCGCAATACAAATCCACACTACAAAGAATTGTCACTTACCACCGCTCAAAACGGACATCCGAATATCTGTAAAAACCAGAAAGGTAAGAGAGAGATGGCAAGGGCATGAAGCAATGTGATCCCAATGGTCATGGAGGATTGTGTTGACAAGCGCATGGAGAATTGTGATGACAAGATTATGTACCATTTTGTTGACAAAGGCAAGAAGCATTATGATGACAAGGTTCATGGAGCACTGAGATGACAAGCATCACGGAGCATAGTGATTACAGGGGTCATGGAGCATTGGGATGACAAGCGCATGGATCATTGTGATGACAATGGTCATGGAGCATTTTAATGACAAGAGTCCCGGATCATTGTGTTGTCAGGGTTCATGGAGCGTTGTGATGACAGTGGTCATGGAGCATTGTGATGACAGGGGTCATGGCGCATTGTGATGAGAAGGTCATGGAGCATTGCGCTGAAAATGTCCATGGAGTACTGTGATGACAGGGGTCATGGAGCATTGTGATGACAAGGTACTGGAGCACTGTGATGAGAAGACCATGGAGCCTTGTGATGACAAGTCTCATGGAGCATTCTGATGAAAAGTGCCATGGAGCATTGTGATTACAGGGGTCTTGGAGCATTGTGATGACAAGGGCATGGAGCATTGGGATGAGAAGGCCATGGAGCATTCTGATCACATGCATCATGGAGCTTTGTGATGACAAGGACATGGAGCATTGTGATTACAGTGGTCTTGGAGCACTGTGATGAAAAGGGCATGGATCATTGTGATGAAAAAGGCATGGAGCCTTGTCATGACAGGGTTCAAGGAGCAAACTGACAACAAGTGTCAGGGAGCATTGTGATGACAAGGGTATTGAGTATTGTGATGACAAAGGTCATGGAGCATTGTGATGAGAAGACCATGGATAATTGTGATGACGAGCGTCATGGGGCGTTGTGATGATAAGTGTTATGGAACATTTTGATCACAAGGATTTGGAGCATTTTGATGACAGAGGTCATGGAGCATTTTGGTTTCATTGTGATGACAATAGCCTGAAGCATTATGATGATGGGCATGGTGCATTGTGATGACAGGGTTCATGGAGCATTGAGATGAAAAGGGGCATGGAGCATTGCGATTACAGGAGTCTTGGAGCATTGTGATGACAAAGGCATGGAACATCGTGAATGAGAAGGCCATGGAGCATTCTGTTGACATGCGTCATGGAGCTTTGTGATGACAAGGGCATGGAGCATTGTGATTACAGGGGTCTTGGTGCATTGTGATGACAAGGGTCATGGAGCCTTGTGATGACAAGGCTGTGGAACATTGTGATGGCATGGGTCATGGAACATTGTTATGACAGGGGTAATGGAGCATTGTGATGAGAAGGGCATGGAACATTGGTCTGAAAAGTTTCATGGATTATTGTGATGAGAGGGGGCAAGGAGCATTGTGATTACAAGGGCATGGAACACTGTGATACATGGATCATGGAGGATTGTAATGACAAGCGCATGGAGCATTGTGATAAGAATGGCATCGAGCATTGTGATGAAAAGCATCATGGAGCCTGTGATGACAAGGGCATGGAACAATGTGATGAGAGGGTTCATGGAGCATTGTGATGACAATGGCATGCAGCATTGTGATGACAAGGGTCATTGAACTTTGTGATGACAAAGGTCATGGAGCATTTTGATGACAAGGGTGTGGTGCATTCTGTTGTGAAGGGCAGGGAGCATTGTGATGACAGGGGTTATGGAACATTGTGATGAGAAGGTCATGGAGTATTGTGAAGAAGGGTGTCAGGGAGCATTGTGATGACATATGTTGTGGTCCATTGCGATGACAATGGAATGGAGCATTGTGATGCCAAGTGTCATGGAGGATTGTGATGACAAAGGTAATGGAGCATTTTGATGACAAGTGCTTGGTGCATTGTGATGACAAGGGTCATGGAGCATTGTGATAACAAGGGCCATTGAGAATTTTGATGACATGTTCATGAAGCATTGTGATGACAATCACATGGAGCTTGCTGTGACAGGGATCATGGAGCATTGCGATGACAAGTGCATAGAGAATTGTGATGACAAAGCATGTAACACTGTGATGAAAAGCATCATGGAGCACAGTGATGCCAAAAACGTGGAGAATTGTGATGACAGGGGTCATGGAGCATTTTGATGACCAGGGCATGGAGTATGGTGATGGCAAGACCGTGGAGCATTGTGATGAGAAGACCATGGATAATTGTGATGATGAGCGTCATGGAGCACTGTAATGACAAGGGGTATGGAACATTGTGATGACAGGGGTCATGGAGCATTGTGATGACAAGGTTCATGGAGCATTCTGATGACAAGCTTGTGGAGTATTTTGATGACAATGACATGGAGCATTTTGATGAAAATGGCATGGGGCATTGTGATGAAAAAGACATGGAGCCTTTTCAAGACAGTTTTCAGGGAGCATTCTGACGACAAGTGTCAGGGAGCATTGTGATGACAAAGGTCATGGAGAATTGTGACGACAAGGGCATGGAGTATTGTGATGACAAGCACATGGAGCTTGCTATGACGGGGTCATGGAGCTTTGCGATGACAAGTGCATAGAGAATTGTGATGACAAAGCATGTAACACTGTGATGAGAAGTGTCATGGAGCATAGTGATGCCAAGATCGTGGACAATTGTGATGACAGGGGACATGGAGCATTGTGATGACCAGGGCATGGAGCATTGCGATGGCAAGATCGTGGAGCATTGTGATGAGAAGACCATGGATAATTGTGATGACGAGGGTCATGGAGCACTGTAATGACAAGGGGTATAGAGCATTGTGATGACAGTGGTCATGGAGCATTGTGATGACCGGGGACATGGAGCATTGTGATGCCCAAGGCATGGAGCACTGTGATGGCAAAAAAGTGGAGCATTGTGATGAGAAGACCATGGATAATTGTGATGAGGAGCGTCATGGAGCACTGTAATGACAAGTGGTATGGAGCCTTGTGATGACAGGGGTCATGGAGCATTGTTATGACAGTGGTCATGGAGCATTGTGATGACAAGTGTCATGGAGCATTTTGATGACAAGGGCGTGGAGCATTGTGATGAGAAGACCATGGCCAATTGTGATTACGAGTGTCATGGAGCACTGTAATGACAAGCAGTATGGAGCATTGTGATGACAGGTGTCATGGAACATTGTGATGACTGGGGACATGGAGCATTGTGATGACAAGGGCATGGAGCATTGTGATGGCAAGACCGTGGAGCACTGTGATGAGAAGACCATGGATAATTGTGATGACGAACATCATGGAGCACTGTATTGACAAGGGGCATCAAGCATTGTGATGACAGGTGTCATGGAGCATTGTGATGGCAGGGGTCATGGATCATTGAGATGACAAGGGTCACGGAGCATTCTGATGACAAGCTTGTGGAGTATTGTGATGACAATGGCATGAAGCATTGTGATGAAAAGGGCACGGATCATTGTGATGAAAAAGGCATGGAGACTTGTCATGACAGGGTTCAATGAGCATACTGATGACAAGTGTCAGGGAGTATTGTGAAGACAAGTGTATTGAGAATTGTGATGACAAAGGTCATGGAGCATTGTGATGAGAAGTCCATGGATAATTGTGATGACAAGTGTCATGGGGCGTTGTGATGACAAGTGTTATGGAACATTGTGATCACAAGGGTTTGGAGCATTGTGATGAGAGAGGTCATGGAGAATTTTGATTTCATTGTGATGACAATAGCATGAAGCATTATGATGATGGGCATGGTGCATTGTGATGACAGGGTTCATGGAGCATTGAGATGAAAAGAGTCATGGATCAATGTAATAACAAGGGTCTTGGAGCATTGTGATGACAAGGGCATGGAGTATTGTGATGAGAAGGCCATGGAGCATTCTGATGACATGCATCAGGGAGCTTTGTGATGACATGGGCATGGAGCATTGTGATTACAGGGGTCTTGGAGCATTGTGATGACAAGGGCCATGGAGTCTTGTGATGACAAGGCCGTAGAACATTGTGATGGCAGGGGTCATGGAGCATTGTTATGACAGGTGTAAGGGAGCATTGTGATGACAAGGGCATGGAGCATTGGTCTGAAAAGTTTCATGGATTATTGTGATGAGAGTGAGCATGGAGCATTGTGATGACAAGGGCACGGAACACAGTGATACATGTGTCATGGAGGATTGCAATGACAAGGGCATGGAGCATTGTGATGACAAGCGTCATGGAGCTTTGTGATGACAACGGCATGGAGCAATGTGATGAGAGGTTTCATGGAGCTTTGTGATGACAATGGCATGGAGCATTGTGATTCCAAGGGTCATGGAGCTTTGTGATGACATAGGCCATGGAGCATTTTGATGACAAGGGCGTGGTGCATTGTGATGAGAAGGGCAGGGAGCATTGTGATGACAGGGTCATGGAGCAATTGGATGAAAAGGGTCATGGAACATTTTGATGACAGTGTTTATGGAACATTGTGATGTTAGGGGTCATGGAGCATTGTGATGAAAAGGGTCATGGAGCATTGTGATGACAGGGGTTATGGAACATTGTGATGTCAGGGGTCATGGAGCATTGTGATGATAAGAGCATGTAGCATTGTTGTGACAAGGGTCATGGAACATTGGGATGACAGGGTGGAGGGAGTATTGTGTTGACTAGTGATGGAACATTGTGATATCAGTGGTGAGAGAGCATTTTGATGAGAAGTGCATGGAGCATTGTGATGACAAGGCTGTGGAGCATTGTGATGAGAAACGCAGGGCACATTGTGATGACATGGGTCATGGAACATTGTGCTGACAAACGCATGGAGCATTGTGATGACAAGGTTTATGGAGCATTGTGATGACAACGATGTGGAGCATTGTGATGACAAGCGCATGGCACACTTGATGCCATGTGTCATGGAGTAATGTGCTGACAAAGGCATGGAGCATTGTGATGACAAGGGTCACCGCGCATTGTGATGAAATGTTCATGGAGTGTTGTGGTCACAAAGGTTACAGAGCCTTGTGATGACGAGGGCATGGACCATTGTGATGACAAAGGTCATGAAGCATTGTGATGACTGGAGTCACGGAGCATTGTGGTGACAGGGGTCATAGAGCATTGTGATGAAAGGGCATGGAGCATTGTGATGACAGGGGCATGTTGCATTGGTTTGACAAGTTTCAGGGATTATTGTGATGACAGTGGGCATGGTGCATTGTGATGACAAGGGCATGGAGCATTGTGATGAGAAGGTCATGGAGTATTGTGAAGAAGGGTGTCAGGGAGCATTGTGATGACATATGTCATGGTCTATTGCAATGACAATGGAATGTAGCATTGTGATGCCAAGTGTCATGGAGGATTGTGATGACAAAGGTAATGGAGCAGTTTGATGACAAGGGCTTGGAGCATTGTGATGACAAGGGTCATGGCGCATTGTTATAACAAGGGCCATTGAGAATTTTGATGACATGTTCATGAAGCATTGTGATGACAATCACATGGAGCTTGCTGTAACAGGGGTCATGGAGCATTGCGATGACAAGTGCATAGAGAATTGTGATGACAAAACATGTAACACTGTGATGAGAAGTATCATGGAGCATAGTGATGCCAAGAACGTGGAGAATTGTGATGACAGGGGACATGGAGCATTGTGATGACCAGGGCATGGAGCATTGTGATGGCAAGACCGTGGAGCACTGTGATGAGAAGACCATGGATAATTGTGATGACGAGCGTCATGGAGCACTGTAATGACAAGGGGTATGGAGCATTGTGATGACAGGGGTCATGGAGCATTGTGATGACTGAGGACATGGAGCATCGTGATGACCAAGGCATGGAGCATTGTGATGGCAAGACCGTGGAGCATTGTGATGAGAACACCATGGATAATTTTGATGACGAGCGTCATGGAACACTGTAATGACAAGGGGTATGGAGCATTGTGATGACAGGGGTCTTGGAGCATTGTGATGACAAGGGTCATGGTGCCTTGTGATGACAATGGTGTGGAACATTGTGATGGCAAGGGTCATGGAGCATTGTTATGACAGGGGTAATGGAGCATTGTGATGAGAAGGGCATGGAGCATTGGTCTGAAAAGTTTCATGGATTATTGTGATGAGAGTGGGCATGGAGCATTGTGATGACAAGGTCACGGAACACTGTGATCCATGGGTCATGGAGGATTGTAATGACAAGGGCATGGAGCATTGTGATGAGAAGGGCATCGAGCAGTGTGATGACAAGCACCATGGAGCTTTTTGATGACAATTGCATGGAACAATGTGATGAGAGGTTTCATGGAGTATTGTGATGACAATGGCATGGAGCATTGTGATGCCAAGGGTCATGGAGCTTTGTGATGACAAAGGTCATGGAGCATTTTGATGACAAGGGCGTGGTGCATTGTGATGAGAAGGGTAGGGAGCATTGTGATGACATTGTCATGGACCAATTTGATGAAAAGGGTCATGGAACATTTTGATGAGAGGCGTTATGTAACATTGTGATGTTAGGGGTCATGGAGCATTTTGATGAAAAGGGTCATGGAGCATTTTGATGACAGGGGTTATGGAACATTGTGATGTCAGGGATCATGAAACATTGTGATGATAAGTGCATGTAGCATTGTGATGACAGGAGTCATGGTACATTGTGATGACAGGGT
Organism: Hyperoodon ampullatus; assembly: GCF_949752795.1. Lineage (NCBI taxonomy): Eukaryota > Metazoa > Chordata > Mammalia > Artiodactyla > Ziphiidae > Hyperoodon > Hyperoodon ampullatus. Next base: position 49,381 of record NW_027640713.1, on the reverse strand, counting down.
TGAGGGAGTATTGTGATGAATAGTGATGTACCATTGTGATATCAGTGGTGAGAGAGCATTTTGATTTGAAGTGCATGGAGCATTGTGATGACAAGGTTTATGGAGCATTGTGATGACAAGATTGTGGAGCACTGTGACGACAAGCGCATGGTGCATTGTGATGACATGGGTCATGGAGCATTGTGCTGACAAGCGCATGGAGCATTGTGATGACAAGGGTCATGGAGCATTGTGCTGAGAAAGGCATAGAGCATTGTGATGACAAGGGTCAAAGGGCATTGTGATGAAAAGTTCATGAAGCATTGTGGTTAAAAAGGTCACAGAGACTGTTGATGACAAGGGCATGGACCACTGTGATGACAAAGGTCATGAAGCCTTGTGATGACTGGAGTCACGGAGCATTGTGATGACAGGGGTCATGGAACATTGTGATAACAAGGGCATGGGGCATTGTGATGACAAGGGCATGGAGCATTGGTCTAATAAGTTTCATGGCTTATTGCGATGACAGTTGGAATGGCGCATTGTGATGACAAGGGCATGGAGCATTGTGATGACCAGGTCATTCATTATTGTGAAGACAGGTGTCAGGGAGCATTGTGATGACATATGTAATGACCCATTGTGATGACAATGCCATGGAGCATTGTGATGCCAAGTGTCATGGAGGATTCTGATGACAAAGGTAATGGAGCATTGTGATGACAATGGCTTGGAGCATTGTGATGACAAGGGTCAGGGAGCATTGTGCTGACAAGTGCATGGAAAATTGTGATGACAAGGGACATGGAGCATTCTGATGACAAGCTTGTGGAGTATTTTGATGACAATGGCATGGAGCATTGTGTTGAAAATGGCATGGTGCATTTTGATGAAAAAGGCATGGAGCCTTTTTGTGACAGGGTTCAAGGAGCATTCTGACGACAAGTGTCAGGGAGCATTGTGATGACAAGTGTATCGAGAATTGTGATGACAAAGGTCATGGAGCATTGTGATGAAAAGGGCATGGAGTATTGTGATGACAGGCATCATGGAGCATTGTGATGACAAGTGTTATGGAACATTGTGATCACAAGGGTTTGGAGCATTGTGATGACAGAGGTCATGGATCATTTTGATTTCAAGGAGCATGGAGCATTGTGATGACAAGGGCATGGAGCAATGTGATCCCAAGGTTCATGGAGGATTGTGATGGCAATGGTAATGGAGTATTGTGATGACAAGTGCATAGAACATTGTAATGACAAGGTCATGTAGCATTTTGCTGACAAAGGCATGGAGCATTGTGATGACAGGTGTCATGGAGCACTGTGATGACAAGCGTCACGGAGCATTGTGATTACAGGGGTCATGGAGCATTGGGATGACAAGGGCATGCATCATTGTGATGACAAGTGTCATGGAGCATTGGGCTGAAAATGTTCATGGAGTATTGTGATGGCAGGCGTCATGGAGCATTGTGATGACTAGGGAATGGAGCATTGTGATGACAAGAGTCCCGGATCATTGTGTTGTCAGGTGATATTGAGCGTTGTGATGACTGTGGTCATGGAGAATTGTGATGATATTGGTCATGGAGCATTGTGATGAGAAGGTCATGGAGCATTGGGCTGAAAATGTTCATGGAGTATTGTGATGACAGGGGTCATGGAGCATTGTGATGATAAGGGAATGGGGCATTTTGATGACAATGTCCTGGAGCATTGTGATGAGAAGACCATGGAGCCTTGTGATGACAAGTCTCATGGAGCATTCTGATGAAAAGGGGCATGGACCATTGTGATTACAGGGGTCTTGGAGCATTGTGATGACAAGGGCATGGAGCATTGTGATGAGAAGGCCATGGAGCATTCTGATGACATGCATCATGGAGCTTTGTGATGACAAGGGCATGGAGCATTGTGATGACAAGGGTCACGTAGCATTGTGATGAAAAGTTCATGGAGTATTGTGGTTACAAAGGTCACAGAGCCTTGTGATGATGTGGGCATGGACCACTGTGATGACAAATGTTATGAAGCATTGTGATGACTGGAGTCACAGAGCATTGTGATGACAAGGGTCATGGAGCATTGTGATGACAAGGGCATGGAGCATTGTGATGACAGGGGCATGGAGCATTGGTCTGACAAGTTTAATAGATTATTGTGATGACAGTGGGCATGGGGCATTGTGATGACAAGGGCATGGGGCATTGTGATGAGAAGGTCATGGAGTATTGTGAAGACAGGTGTCAGGGAGCATTGTGATGACATATGTCATGGTCCATTGCGATGACAATGGCATGGAGCATTGTGATGCCAAATGTAATGGAGGACTGTGATGACAAATATAATGGAGCATTGTGATGACTAGGGCTTGGAGCATTATGATGACAAGGGCCATTGAAAATTTTCATGACAAGGTCGTGAAGCATTGTGATGACAAGGTGCTGGAGCATTATGATGAGAAAACCATGGAGCCTTGTGAGACAAGTCTCATGGAGCATACTGATGAAAAGGGGCATGGAGCATTGTGATTAGAGTGTCTTGGAAAATTGTGATGACAAGCGCATGGAGCATTGTGATGAGAAGGCCAAGGAGCAGTCTGATGGCATGCGTCATTGAGCTTTGTGATGACAAGGGCATGGAGCATTGTAATTACAGGCGTCTTGGAGCATTGTGATGAAAAAGGCATGGATCATTGTGATGAAAAAGGCATGGAGCCTTGTCATGACAGGGTTCAAGGAGCATACAGAGAACAAGTGTCAGGGAGCATTTTGATGACAAGTGTATTGAGCATTGTGATGACAAAGGTCATGGAGCATTGTGAAGAGAAGACCATAGATAATTGTGATGACGAGCGTCATGGGGCATTGTGATGACAAGTGTTATGGAATATTGTGATCACAAGGGTTTGGAGCAGTGTTATGACAGAGGTCATGGAGCATTTTGATTTCATTGTGATGACAATAGCCTGAAGCATTATGATGATGGGCATGGTGCATTGTGATGACAGGGTTCATGGATCATTGAGATAAAAAGGGACATGGAGCATTGTGATTACAGGTGTCTTGGAGCATTGTGATGAGAAGGGTCATGGAGCCTTGTGATGACAAGGCCATGGAACATCGTGATGGCAGGGTTCATGGAGCATTGTTATCACAGGGGTAATGGAGCATTGTGATGGCAAGGGCATGGAGCATTCTGATGACATGCATCATGGAGCTTTGTGATGACAAGGGCATGTAGCACTGTGATTACAGGGGTCTTGGAGCATTGTGATGACAAGGGTCATGGAGCCTTGTGATGACAAGGCCGTGGAACGTTGTGATGGCAGGGGTCATGGAGCATTGTTATGACAGGGGTAATGGAGCATTGTGATGACAAGGGCATGGAACATTTGTCTGAAAAGTTTCATGGATTATTGTGATGAGAGTGGGCATGGAGCATTGTGATGACAAGGGCACGGAACACAGTGATACATGGGTCATGGAGGATTGTAATGACAAGGGCATGGAGCATTGTGATGAGAAGGGCATCGAGCAGTGTGATGACAAGCACCATGGAGCTTTTTGATGACAATTGCATGGAACAATGTGATGAGAGGTTTCATGGAGTATTGTGATGACAATGGCATGGAGCATTGTGATGCCAAGGGTCATGGAGCTTTGTGATGACAAAGGTCATGGAGCATTTTGATGACAAGGGCGTGGTGCATTGTGATGAGAAGGGTAGGGAGCATTGTGATGACATTGTCATGGACCAATTTGATGAAAAGGGTCATGGAACATTTTGATGAGAGGCGTTTTGTAACATTGTGATGTTAGGGGTCATGGAGCATTTTGATGAAAAGGGTCATGGAGCATTTTGATGACAGGGGTTATGGAACATTGTGATGTCAGGGATCATCAAACATTGTGATGATAAGTGCATGTAGCATTGTGATGACAGGAGTCATGGAACATTGTGATGACAGGGTTGAGGGAGTATTGTGATGAATAGTGATGTACCATTGTGATATCAGTGGTGAGAGAGCATTTTGATTTGAAGTGCATGGAGCATTGTGATGACAAGGTTTATGGAGCATTGTGATGACAAGATTGTGGAGCACTGTGACGACAAGCGCATGGTGCATTGTGATGACATGGGTCATGGAGCATTGTGCTGACAAGCGCATGGAGCATTGTGATGACAAGGGTCATGGAGCATTGTGCTGAGAAAGGCATAGAGCATTGTGATGACAAGGGTCAAAGGGCATTGTGATGAAAAGTTCATGAAGCATTGTGGTTAAAATGGTCACAGAGACTGTTGATGACAAGGGCATGGACCACTGTGATGACAAAGGTCATGAAGCCTTGTGATGACTGGAGTCATGGAACATTGTGATGACAGGGGTCATGGAACATTGTGATAACAAGGGCATGGGGCATTGTGATGACAAGGGCATGGAGCATTGGTCTAATAAGTTTCATGGCTTATTGCGATGACAGTTGGAATGGCGCATTGTGATGACAAGGGCATGGAGCATTGTGATGACCAGGTCATTCATTATTGTGAAGACAGGTGTCAGGGAGCATTGTGATGACATATGTAATGTCCCATTGTGATGACAATGCCATGGAGCATTGTGATGCCAAGTGTCATGGAGGATTCTGATGACAAAGGTAATGGAGCATTGTGATGACAATGGCTTGGAGCATTGTGATGACAAGGGTCAGGGAGCATTGTGCTGACAAGTGCATGGAAAATTGTGATGACAAGGGACATGGAGCATTCTGATGACAAGCTTGTGGAGTATTTTGATGACAATGGCATGGAGCATTGTGTTGAAAATGGCATGGTGCATTTTGATGAAAAAGGCATGGAGCCTTTTTGTGACAGGGTTCAAGGAGCATTCTGACGACAAGTGTCAGGGAGCATTGTGATGACAAGTGTATCGAGAATTGTGATGACAAAGGTCATGGAGCATTGTGATGAAAAGGGCATGGAGTATTGTGATGACAGGCATCATGGAGCATTGTGATGACAAGTGTTATGGAACATTGTGATCACAAGGGTTTGGAGCATTGTGATGACAGAGGCCATGGATCATTTTGATTTCAAGGAGCATGGAGCATTGTGATGACAAGGGCATGGAGCAATGTGATCCCAAGGTTCATGGAGGATTGTGATGGCAATGGTAATGGAGTATTGTGATGACAAGTGCATAGAACATTGTAATGACAAGGTCATGTAGCATTTTGCTGACAAAGGCATGGAGCATTGTGATGACAGGTGTCATGGAGCACTGTGATGACAAGCGTCACGGAGCATTGTGATTACAGGGGTCATGGAGCATTGGGATGACAAGGGCATGCATCATTGTGATGACAAGTGTCATGGAGCATTGGGCTGAAAATGTTCATGGAGTATTGTGATGGCAGGCGTCATGGAGCATTGTGATGACTAGGGAATGGAGCATTGTGATGACAAGAGTCCCGGATCATTGTGTTGTCAGGTGATATTGAGCGTTGTGATGACTGTGGTCATGGAGAATTGTGATGATATTGGTCATGGAGCATTGTGATGAGAAGGTCATGGAGCATTGGGCTGAAAATGTTCATGGAGTATTGTGATGACAGGGGTCATGGAGCATTGTGATGATAAGGGAATGGGGCATTTTGATGACAATGTCCTGGAGCATTGTGATGAGAAGACCATGGAGCCTTGTGATGACAAGTCTCATGGAGCATTCTGATGAAAAGGGGCATGGACCATTGTGATTACAGGGGTCTTGGAGCATTGTGATGACAAGGGCATGGAGCATTGTGATGAGAAGGCCATGGAGCATTCTGATGACATGCATCATGGAGCTTTGTGATGACAAGGGCATGGAGCGTTGTGATGACAAGGGTCACGTAGCATTGTGATGAAAAGTTCATGGAGTATTGTGGTTACAAAGGTCACAGAGCCTTGTGATGATGTGGGCATGGACCACTGTGATGACAAATGTTATGAAGCATTGTGATGACTGGAGTCACAGAGCATTGTGATGACAAGGGTCATGGAGCATTGTGATGACAAGGGCATGGAGCAATGTGATGACAGGGGCATGGAGCATTGGTCTGACAAGTTTAATAGATTATTGTGATGACAGTGGGCATGGGGCATTGTGATGACAAGGGCATGGGGCATTGTGATGAGAAGGTCATGGAGTATTGTGAAGACAGGTGTCAGGGAGCATTGTGATGACATATGTCATGGTCCATTGCGATGACAATGGCATGGAGCATTGTGATGCCAAATGTAATGGAGGACTGTGATGACAAATATAATGGAGCATTGTGATGACTAGGGCTTGGAGCATTATGATGACAAGGGCCATTGAAAATTTTCATGACAAGGTCGTGAAGCATTGTGATGACAAGGTGCTGGAGCATTATGATGAGAAAACCATGGAGCCTTGTGAGACAAGTCTCATGGAGCATACTGATGAAAAGGGGCATGGAGCATTGTGATTAGAGTGTCTTGGAAAACTGTGATGACAAGCGCATGGAGCATTGTGATGAGAAGGCCAAGGAGCAGTCTGATGACATGCGTCATTGAGCTTTGTGATGACAAGGGCATGGAGCATTGTAATTACAGGCGTCTTGGAGCATTGTGATGAAAAAGGCATGGATCATTGTGATGAAAAAAGCATGGAGCCTTGTCATGACAGGGTTCAAGGAGCATACAGAGAACAAGTGTCAGGGAGCATTTTGATGACAAGTGTATTGAGCATTGTGATGACAAAGGTCATGGAGCATTGTGAAGAGAAGACCATAGATAATTGTGATGACGAGCGTCATGGGGCATTGTGATGACAAGTGTTATGGAATATTGTGATCACAAGGGTTTGGAGCAGTGTTATGACAGAGGTCATGGAGCATTTTGATTTCATTGTGATGACAATAGCCTGAAGCATTATGATGATGGGCATGGTGCATTGTGATGACAGGGTTCATGGATCATTGAGATAAAAAGGGACATGGAGCATTGTGATTACAGGTGTCTTGGAGCATTGTGATGAGAAGGGTCATGGAGCCTTGTGATGACAAGGCCATGGAACATCGTGATGGCAGGGGTCATGGAGCATTGTTATCACAGAGGTAATGGAGCATTGTGATGGCAAGGGCATGGAGCATTCTGATGACATGCATCATGGAGCTTTGTGATGACAAGGGCATGTAACACTGTGATTACAGGGGTCTTGGAGCATTGTGATGACAAGGGTCATGGAGCCTTGTGATGACAAGGCCGTGGAACGTTGTGATGGCAGGGGTCATGGAGCATTGTTATGACAGGGGTAATGGAGCATTGTGATGACAAGGGCATGGAACATTGGTCTGAAAATTTTCATGGATTATTGTGATGAGAGTGGGCATGGAGCATTGTGATGACAAGGGCACGGAACACAGTGATACATGGGTCATGGAGGATTGTAATGACAAGGGCATGGAGCATTGTGATGAGAAGGGCATCGAGCAGTGTGATGACAAGCACCATGGAGCTTTTTGATGACAATTGCATGGAACAATGTGATGAGAGGTTTCATGGAGTATTGTGATGACAATGGCATGGAGCATTGTGATGCCAAGGGTCATGGAGCTTTGTGATGACAAAGGTCATGGAGCATTTTGATGACAAGGGCGTGGTGCATTGTGATGAGAAGGGTAGGGAGCATTGTGATGACATTCTCATGGACCAATTTGATGAAAAGGGTCATGGAACATTTTGATGAGAGGCGTTTTGTAACATTGTGATGTTAGGGGTCATGGAGCATTTTGATGAAAAGGGTCATGGAGCATTTTGATGACAGGGGTTATGGAACATTGTGATGTCAGGGATCATGAAACATTGTGATGATAAGTGCATGTAGCATTGTGATGACAGGAGTCATGGAACATTGTGATGACAGGGTTGAGGGAGTATTGTGATGAATAGTGATGTACCATTGTGATATCAGTGGTGAGAGAGCATTTTGATTTGAAGTGCATGGAGCATTGTGATGACAAGGTTTATGGAGCATTGTGATGACAAGATTGTGGAGCACTGTGACGACAAGCGCATGGTGCATTGTGATGACATGGGTCATGGAGCATTGTGCTGACAAGCGCATGGAGCATTGTGATGAAAAGGGTCATGGAGCATTGTGCTGAGAAAGGCATAGAGCATTGTGATGACAAGGGTCAAAGGGCATTGTGATGAAAAGTTCATGAAGCATTGCGGTTAAAAAGGTCACAGAGACTGTTGATGACAAGGGCATGGACCACTGTGATGACAAAGGTCATGAAGCCTTGTGATGACTGGAGTCACAGAGCATTGTGATGACAGGGGTCATGGAACATTGTGATAACAAGGGCATGGGGCATTGTGATGACAAGGGCATGGAGCATTGGTCTAATAAGTTTCATGGCTTATTGCGATGACAGTTGGAATGGCGCATTGTGATGACAAGGGCATGGAGCATTGTGATGACCAGGTCATTCATTATTGTGAAGACAGGTGTCAGGGAGCATTGTGATGACATATGTAATGGCCCATTGTGATGACAATGCCATGGAGCATTGTGATGCCAAGTGTCATGGAGGATTCTGATGACAAAGGTAATGGAGCATTGTGATGACAATGGCTTGGAGCATTGTGATGACAAGGGTCAGGGAGCATTGTGCTGACAAGTGCATGGAAAATTGTGATGACAAGGGACATGGAGCATTATGATGACAAGCTTGTGGAGTATTTTGATGACAATGGCATGGAGCATTGTGTTGATAATGGCATGGTGCATTTTGATGAAAAAGGCATGGAGCCTTTTTGTGACAGGGTTCAAGGAGCATTCTGACGACAAGTGTCAGGGAGCATTGTGATGACAAGTGTATCGAGAATTGTGATGACAAAGGTCATGGAGCATTGTGATGAAAAGGGCATGGAGTATTGTGATGACAGGCATCATGGAGCATTGTGATGACAAGTGTTATGGAACATTGTGATCACAAGGGTTTGGAGCATTGTGATGACAGAGGTCATGGATCATTTTGATTTCAAGGAGCATGGAGCATTGTGATGACAAGGGCATGGAGCAATGTGATCCCAAGGTTCATGGAGGATTGTGATGGCAATGGTAATGGAGTATTGTGATGACAAGTGCATAGAACATTGTAATGACAAGGTCATGTAGCATTTTGCTGACAAAGGCATGGAGCATTGTGATGACAGGTGTCATGGAGCACTGTGATGACAAGCGTCACGGAGCATTGTGATTACAGGGGTCATGGAACATTGGGATGACAAGGGCATGCATCATTGTGATGACAAGTGTCATGGAGCATTGGGCTGAAAATGTTCATGGAGTATTGTGATGACAGGCGTCATGGAGCATTGTGATGACTAGGGAATGGAGCATTGTGATGACAAGAGTCCCGGATCATTGTGTTGTCAGGTGATATTGAGCGTTGTGATGACTGTGGTCATGGAGAATTGTGATGATATTGGTCATGGAGCATTGTGATGAGAAGGTCATGGAACATTGGGCTGAAAATGTTCATGGAGTATTGTGATGACAGGGGTCATGGAGCATTGTGATGATAAGGGAATGGGGCATTTTGATGACAATGTCCTGGAGCATTGTGATGAGAAGACCATGGAGCCTTGTGATGACAAGTCTCATGGAGCATTCTGATGAAAAGGGGCATGGACCATTGTGATTACAGGGGTCTTGGAGCATTGTGATGACAAGGGCATGGAGCATTGTGATGAGAAGGCCATGGAGCATTCTGATGACATGCATCATGGAGCTTTGTGATGACAAGGGCATGGAGCATTGTGATGACAAGGGTCACGTAGCATTGTGATGAAAAGTTCATGGAGTATTGTGGTTACAAAGGTCACAGAGCCTTGTGATGATGTGGGCATGGACCACTGTGATGACAAATGTTATGAAGCATTGTGATGACTGGAGTCACAGAGCATTGTGATGACAAGGGTCATGGAGCATTGTGATGACAAGGGCATGGAGCATTGTGATGACAGGGGCATGGAGCATTGGTCTGACAAGTTTAATAGATTATTGTGATGACAGTGGGCATGGGGCATTGTGATGACAAGGGCATGGGGCATTGTGATGAGAAGGTCATGGAGTATTGTGAAGACAGGTGTCAGGGAGCATTGTGATGACATATGTCATGGTCCATTGCGATGACAATGGCATGGAGCATTGTGATGCCAAATGTAATGGAGGATTGTGATGACAAATATAATGGAGCATTGTGATGACTAGGGCTTGGAGCATTATGATGACAAGGGCCATTGAAAATTTTCATAACAAGGCCGTGAAGCATTGTGATGACAAGGTGCTGGAGCATTATGATGAGAAAACCATGGAGCCTTGTGAGACAAGTCTCATGGAGCATACTGATGAAAAGGGGCATGGAGCATTGTGATTAGAGTGTCTTGGAAAATTGTGATGACAAGGGCATGGAGCATTGTGATGAGAAGTCCAAGGAGCAGTCTGATGACATGCGTCATTGAGCTTTGTGATGACAAGGGCATGGAGCATTGTAATTACAGGCGTCTTGGAGCATTGTGATGAAAAAGGCATGGATCATTGTGATGAAAAAGGCATGGAGCCTTGTCATGACAGGGTTCAAGTAGCATACAGAGAACAAGTGTCAGGGAGCATTTTGATGACAAGTGTATTGAGCATTGTGATGACAAAGGTCATGGAGCATTGTGAAGAGAAGACCATAGATAATTGTGATGACGAGCGTCATGGGGCATTGTGATTACGAGTGTCATGGAATATTGTGATCACAAGGGTTTGGAGCAGTGTTATGACAGAGGTCATGGAGCATTTTGATTTCATTGTGATGACAATAGCCTGAAGCATTATGATGATGGGCTTGGTGCATTGTGATGACAGGGTTCATGGATCATTGAGATAAAAAGGGACATGGAGCATTGTGATTACAGGTGTCTTGGAGCATTGTGATGAGAGGGGTCATGGAGCCTTGTGATGACAAGGCCATGGAACATCGTGATGGCAGGGGTCATGGAGCATTGTTATCACAGGGGTAATGGAGCATTGTGATGGCAAGGGCATGGAGCATTCTGATGACATGCATCATGGAGCTTTGTGATGACAAGGTCATGTAGCACTGTGATTACAGGGGTCTTGGAGCATTGTGATGACAAGGGTCATGGAGCCTTGTGATTACAAGGCTGTGGAACGTTGTGATGGCAGGGGTCATGGAGCATTGTTATGACAGTGGTAATGGAGCATTGCGATGACAAGGGCATGGAACATTTGTCTGAAAAGTTTCATGGATTATTGTGATGAGAGTGGGCATGGAGCATTGTGATGACAAGTGCACGGAACACAGTGATACATGGGTCATGGAGGATTGTAATGACAAGGGCATGGAGCATTGTGATGAGAAGGGCATCGAGCAGTGTGATGACAAGCACCATGGAGCTTTTTGATGACAATTGCATGGAACAATGTGATGAGAGGTTTCATGGAGTATTGTGATGACAATGGCATGGAGCATTGTGATGCCAAGGGTCATGGAGCTTTGTGATGACAAAGGTCATGGAGCATTTTGATGACAAGGGCGTGGTGCATTGTGATGAGAAGGGTAGGGAGCATTGTGATGACATTGTCATGGACCAATTTGATGAAAAGGGTCATGGAACATTTTGATGAGAGGCGTTATGTAACATTGTGATGTTAGGGGTCATGGAGCATTTTGATGAAAAGGGTCAAGGAGCATTTTGATGACAGGGGTTATGGAACATTGTGATGTCAGGGATCACCAAACATTGTGATGATAAGTGCATGTAGCATTGTGATGACAGGAGTCATGGAACATTGTGATGACAGGGTTGAGGGAGTATTGTGATGAATAGTGATGTACCATTGTGATATCAGTGGTGAGAGAGCATTTTGATTTGAAGTGCATGGAGCATTGTGATGACAAGGTTTATGGAGCATTGTGATGACAAGATTGTGGAGCACTGTGACGACAAGCGCATGGTGCATTGTGATGACATGGGTCATGGAGCATTGTGCTGACAAGCGCATGGAGCATTGTGATGACAAGGGTCATGGAGCATTGTGCTGAGAAAGGCATAGAGCATTGTGATGACAAGGGTCAAAGGGCATTGTGATGAAAAGTTCATGAAGCATTGTGGTTAAAAAGGTCACAGAGGGCCTCGCTGGTGGCGCAGTGGTTGAGAGTCCGCCTGCTGATGCAGGGGATACGGGTTCGTGCCCCGGTCTGGGAGGATCCCATATGCCGCGGAGCGGCTGGGCCCGTGAGCCATGGCCGCTGAGCCTGCGCATCCAGAGCCTGTGCTCCGCAATGGGAGAGGCCACAACAGTGAGAGGCCCGCGTACCGCAAAAAAAAGAAAAAAAAAAAAAATGGTCACAGAGACTGTTGATGACAAGGGCATGGACCACTGTGATGACAAAGGTCATGAAGCCTTGTGATGACTGGAGTCACGGAGCATTGTGATGACAGGGGTCATGGAACATTGTGATAACAAGGGCATGGGGCATTGTGATGACAAGGGCATGGAGCATTGGTCTAATAAGTTTCATGGCTTATTGCGATGACAGTTGGAATGGCGCATTGTGATGACAAGGGCATGGAGCATTGTGATGACCAGGTCATTCATTATTGTGAAGACAGGTGTCAGGGAGCATTGTGATGACATATGTAATGTCCCATTGTGATGACAATGCCATGGAGCATTGTGATGCCAAGTGTCATGGAGGATTCTGATGACAAAGGTAATGGAGCATTGTGATGACAATGGCTTGGAGCATTGTGATGACAAGGGTCAGGGAGCATTGTGCTGACAAGTGCATGGAAAATTGTGATGACAAGGGACATGGAGCATTCTGATGACAAGCTTGTGGAGTATTTTGATGACAATGGCATGGAGCATTGTGTTGAAAATGGCATGGTGCATTTTGATGAAAAAGGCATGGAGCCTTTTTGTGACAGGGTTCAAGGAGCATTCTGACGACAAGTGTCAGGGAGCATTGTGATGACAAGTGTATCGAGAATTGTGATGACAAAGGTCATGGAGCATTGTGATGAAAAGGGCATGGAGTATTGTGATGACAGGCATCATGGAGCATTGTGATGACAAGTGTTATGGAACATTGTGATCACAAGGGTTTGGAGCATTGTGATGACAGAGGCCATGGATCATTTTGATTTCAAGGAGCATGGAGCATTGTGATGACAAGGGCATGGAGCAATGTGATCCCAAGGTTCATGGAGGATTGTGATGGCAATGGTAATGGAGTATTGTGATGACAAGTGCATAGAACATTGTAATGACAAGGTCATGTAGCATTTTGCTGACAAAGGCATGGAGCATTGTGATGACAGGTGTCATGGAGCACTGTGATGACAAGCGTCACGGAGCATTGTGATTACAGGGGTCATGGAGCATTGGGATGACAAGGGCATGCATCATTGTGATGACAAGTGTCATGGAGCATTGGGCTGAAAATGTTCATGGAGTATTGTGATGGCAGGCGTCATGGAGCATTGTGATGACTAGGGAATGGAGCATTGTGATGACAAGAGTCCCGGATCATTGTGTTGTCAGGTGATATTGAGCGTTGTGATGACTGTGGTCATGGAGAATTGTGATGATATTGGTCATGGAGCATTGTGATGAGAAGGTCATGGAGCATTGGGCTGAAAATGTTCATGGAGTATTGTGATGACAGGGGACATGGAGCATTGTGATGATAAGGGAATGGGGCATTTTGATGACAATGTCCTGGAGCATTGTGATGAGAAGACCATGGAGCCTTGTGATGACAAGTCTCATGGAGCATTCTGATGAAAAGGGGCATGGACCATTGTGATTACAGGGGTCTTGGAGCATTGTGATGACAAGGGCATGGAGCATTGTGATGAGAAGGCCATGGAGCATTCTGATGACATGCATCATGGAGCTTTGTGATGACAAGGGCATGGAGCATTGTGATGACAAGGGTCACGTAGCATTGTGATGAAAAGTTCATGGAGTATTGTGGTTACAAAGGTCACAGAGCCTTGTGATGATGTGGGCATGGACCACTGTGATGACAAATGTTATGAAGCATTGTGATGACTGGAGTCACAGAGCATTGTGATGACAAGGGTCATGGAGCATTGTGATGACAAGGGCATGGAGCATTGTGATGACAGGGGCATGGAGCATTGGTCTGACAAGTTTAATAGATTATTGTGATGACAGTGGGCATGGGGCATTGTGATGACAAGGGCATGGGGCATTGTGATGAGAAGGTCATGGAGTATTGTGAAGACAGGTGTCAGGGAGCATTGTGATGACATATGTCATGGTCCATTGCGATGACAATGGCATGGAGCATTGTGATGCCAAATGTAATGGAGGACTGTGATGACAAATATAATGGAGCATTGTGATGACTAGGGCTTGGAGCATTATGATGACAAGGGCCATTGAAAATTTTCATGACAAGGTCGTGAAGCATTGTGATGACAAGGTGCTGGAGCATTATGATGAGAAAACCATGGAGCCTTGTGAGACAAGTCTCATGGAGCATACTGATGAAAAGGGGCATGGAGCATTGTGATTAGAGTGTCTTGGAAAATTGTGATGACAAGCGCATGGAGCATTGTGATGAGAAGGCCAAGGAGCAGTCTGATGGCATGCGTCATTGAGCTTTGTGATGACAAGGGCATGGAGCATTGTAATTACAGGCGTCTTGGAGCATTGTGATGAAAAAGGCATGGATCATTGTGATGAAAAAGGCATGGAGCCTTGTCATGACAGGGTTCAAGGAGCATACAGAGAACAAGTGTCAGGGAGCATTTTGATGACAAGTGTATTGAGCATTGTGATGACAAAGGTCATGGAGCATTGTGAAGAGAAGACCATAGATAATTGTGATGACGAGCGTCATGGGGCATTGTGATGACGAGCGTCTTGGGGCATTGTGATGACAAGTGTTATGGAATATTGTGATCACAAGGGTATGGAGCAGTGTTATGACAGAGGTCATGGAGCATTTTGATTTCATTGTGATGACAATAGCCTGAAGCATTATGATGATGGGCATGGTGCATTGTGATGACAGGGTTCATGGATCATTGAGATAAAAAGGGACATGGAGCATTGTGATTACAGGTGTCTTGGAGCATTGTGATGAGAAGGGTCATGGAGCCTTGTGATGACAAGGCCATGGAACATCGTGATGGCAGGGGTCATGGAGCATTGTTATCACAGGGGTAATGGAGCATTGTGATGGCAAGGGCATGGAGCATTCTGATGACATGCATCATGGAGCTTTGTGATGACAAGGTCATGTAGCACTGTGATTACAGGGGTCTTGGAGCATTGTGATGACAAGGGTCATGGAGCCTTGTGATGACAAGGCCGTGGAACGTTGTGATGGCAGGGGTCATGGAGCATTGTTATGACAGGGGTAATGGAGCATTGTGATGACAAGGGCATGGAACATTTGTCTGAAAAGTTTCATGGATTATTGTGATGAGAGTGGGCATGGAGCATTGTGATGACAAGGGCACGGAACACAGTGATACATGGGTCATGGAGGATTGTAATGACAAGGGCATGGAGCATTGTGATGAGAAGGGCATCGAGCAGTGTGATGACAAGCACCATGGAGCTTTTTGATGACAATTGCATGGAACAATGTGATGAGAGGTTTCATGGAGTATTGTGATGACAATGGCATGGAGCATTGTGATGCCAAGGGTCATGGAGCTTTGTGATGACAAAGGTCATGGAGCATTTTGATGACAAGGGCGTGGTGCATTGTGATGAGAAGGGTAGGGAGCATTGTGATGACATTGTCATGGACCAATTTGATGAAAAGGGTCATGGAACATTTTGATGAGAGGCGTTATGTAACATTGTGATGTTAGGGGTCATGGAGCATTTTGATGAAAAGGGTCATGGAGCATTTTGATGACAGGGGTTATGGAACATTGTGATGTCAGGGATCATCAAACATTGTGATGATAAGTGCATGTAGCATTATGATGACAGGAGTCATGGAACATTGTGATGACAGGGTTGAGGGAGTATTGTGATGAATAGTGATGTACCATTGTGATATCAGTGGTGAGAGAGCATTTTGATTTGAAGTGCATGGAGCATTGTGATGACAAGGTTTATGGAGCATTGTGATGACAAGATTGTGGAGCACTGTGACGACAAGCGCATGGTGCATTGTGATGACATGGGTCATGGAGCATTGTGCTGACAAGCGCATGGAGCATTGTGATGACAAGGGTCATGGAGCATTGTGCTGAGAAAGGCATAGAGCATTGTGATGACAAGGGTCAAAGGGCATTGTGATGAAAAGTTCATGAAGCATTGTGGTTAAAAAGGTCACAGAGACTGTT
This sequence comes from Hyperoodon ampullatus, assembly GCF_949752795.1. Lineage (NCBI taxonomy): Eukaryota > Metazoa > Chordata > Mammalia > Artiodactyla > Ziphiidae > Hyperoodon > Hyperoodon ampullatus. The sequence goes on along the minus strand of NW_027640713.1, from coordinate 32,960 downwards.
GATGACAAGGGCATGGACCACTGTGATGACAAAGGTCATGAAGCCTTGTGATGACTGGAGTCACGGAGCATTGTGATGACAGGGGTCATGGAATATTGTGATAACAAGGGCATGGGGCATTGTGATGACAAGGGCATGGAGCATTGGTCTAATAAGTTTCATGGCTTATTGCGATGACAGTTGGAATGGCGCATTGTGATGACAAGGGCATGGAGCATTGTGATGACCAGGTCATTCATTATTGTGAAGACAGGTGTCAGGGAGCATTGTGATGACATATGTAATGGCCCATTGTGATGACAATGCCATGGAGCATTGTGATGCCAAGTGTCATGGAGGATTCTGATGACAAAGGTAATGGAGCATTGTGATGACAATGGCTTGGAGCATTGTGATGACAAGGGTCAGGGAGCATTGTGCTGACAAGTGCATGGAAAATTGTGATGACAAGGGACATGGAGCATTCTGATGACAAGCTTGTGGAGTATTTTGATGACAATGGCATGGAGCATTGTGATGAAAACGGCATGGTGCATTTCGATGAAAAAGGCATGGAGCCTTTTTGTGACAGGGTTCAAGGAGCATTCTGACGACAAGTGTCAGGGAGCATTGTGATGACAAGTGTATCGAGAATTGTGATGACAAAGGTCATGGAGCATTGTGATGAAAAGGGCATGGAGTATTGTGATGACAGGCATCATGGAGCATTGTGATGACAAGTGTTATGGAACATTGTGATCACAAGGGTTTGGAGCATTGTGATGACAGAGGTCATGGATCATTTTGATTTCAAGGAGCATGGAGCATTGTGATGACAAGGGCATGGAGCAATGTGATCCCAAGGTTCATGGAGGATTGTGATGGCAATGGTAATGGAGTATTGTGATGACAAGTGCATAGAACATTGTAATGACAAGGTCATGTAGCATTTTGCTGACAAAGGCATGGAGCATTGTGATGACAGGTGTCATGGAGCACTGTGATGACAAGCGTCACGGAGCATTGTGATTACAGGGGTCATGGAGCATTGGGATGACAAGGGCATGCATCATTGTGATGACAAGTGTCATGGAGCATTGGGCTGAAAATGTTCATGGAGTATTGTGATGGCAGGCGTCATGGAGCATTGTGATGACTAGGGAATGGAGCATTGTGATGACAAGAGTCCCGGATCATTGTGTTGTCAAGTGATATTGAGCGTTGTGATGACTGTGGTCATGGAGAATTGTGATGATATTGGTCATGGAGCATTGTGATGAGAAGGTCATGGAGCATTGGGCTGAAAATGTTCATGGAGTATTGTGATGAAAGGGGTCATGGAGCATTGTGATGATAAGGGAATGGGACATTTTGATGACAATGTCCTGGAGCATTGTGATGAGAAGACCATGGAGCCTTGTGATGACAAGTCTCATGGAGCATTCTGATGAAAAGGGGCATGGACCATTGTGATTACAGGGGTCTTGGAGCATTGTGATGACAAGGGCATGGAGCATTGTGATGAGAAGGCCATGCAGCATTCTGATGACATGCATCATGGAGCTTTGTGATGACAAGGGCATGGAGCATTGTGATGACAAGGGTCACGTAGCATTGTGATGAAAAGTTCATGGAGTATTGTGGTTACAAAGGTCACAGAGCCTTGTGATGATGTGGGCATGGACCACTGTGATGACAAATGTTATGAAGCATTGTGATGACTGGAGTCACAGAGCATTGTGATGACAAGGGTCATGGAGCATTGTGATGACAAGGGCATGGAGCATTGTGATGACAGGGGCATGGAGCATTGGTCTGACAAGTTTAATAGATTATTGTGATGACAGTGGGCATGGGGCATTGTGATGACAAGGGCATGGGGCATTGTAATGAGAAGGTCATGGAGTATTGTGAAGACAGGTGTCAGGGAGCATTGTGATGACATATGTCATGGTCCATTGCGATGACAATGGCATGGAGCATTGTGATGCCAAATGTAATGGAGGATTGTGATGACAAATATAATGGAGCATTGTGATGACTAGGGCTTGGAGCATTATGATGACAAGGGCCATTGAAAAGTTTCATGACAAGGTCGTGAAGCATTGTGATGACAAGGTGCTGGAGCATTATGATGAGAAAACCATGGAGCCTTGTGAGACAAGTCTCATGGAGCATACTGATGAAAAGGGGCATGGAGCATTGTGATTAGAGTGTCTTGGAAAATTGTGATGACAAGCGCATGGAGCATTGTGATGAGAAGGCCAAGGAGCAGTCTGATGACATGCGTCATTGAGCTTTGTGATGACAAGGGCATGGAGCATTGTAATTACAGGCGTCTTGGAGCATTGTGATGAAAAAGGCATGGATCATTGTGATGAAAAAGGCATGGAGACTTGTCATGACAGGTTTCAAGGAGCATACAGAGAACAAGTGTCAGGGAGCATTTTGATGACAAGTGTATTGAGCATTGTGATGACAAAGGTCATGGAGCATTGTGAAGAGAAGACCATAGATAATTGTGATGATGAGAGTCATGGGCATTGTGATGACGAGCGTCATGGGGCATTGTGATGACAAGTGTTATGGAATATTGTGATCACAAGGGTTTGGAGCAGTGTTATGACAGAGGTCATGGAGCATTTTGATTTCATTGTGATGACAATAGCCTGAAGCATTATGATGATGGGCATGGTGCATTGTGATGACAGGGTTCATGGATCATTGAGATAAAAAGGGACATGGAGCATTGTGATTACAGGTGTCTTGGAGCATTGTGATGAGAAGGGTCATGGAGCCATGTGATGACAAGGCCATGGAACATCGTGATGGCAGGGGTCATGGAGCATTGTTATCACAGGCGTAATGGAGCATTGTGATGGCAAGGGCATGGAGCATTCTGATGACATGCATCATGGAGCTTTGTGATGACAAGGGCATGTAGCACTGTGATTACAGTGGTCTTTGAGCATTGTGATGACAAGGGTCATGGAGCCTTGTGATGACAAGGCCGTGGAACGTTGTGATGGCAAGGGTCATGGAGCATTGTTATGACAGGGGTAATGGAGCATTGTGATGACAAGGGCATGGAACATTTGTCTGAAAAGTTTCATGGATTATTGTGATGAGAGTGGGCATGGAGCATTGTGATGACAAGGGCACGGAACACAGTGATACATGGGTCATGGAGGATTGTAATGACAAGGGCATGGAGCATTGTGATGAGAAGGGCATCGAGCAGTGTGATGACAAGCACCATGGAGCTTTTTGATGACAATTGCATGGAACAATGTGATGAGAGGTTTCATGGAGTATTGTGATGACAATGGCATGGAGCATTGTGATGCCAAGGGTCATGGAGCTTTGTGATGACAAAGGTCATGGAGCATTTTGATGACAAGGGCGTGGTGCATTGTGATGAGAAGGGTAGGGAGCATTGTGATGACATTGTCATGGACCAATTTGATGAAAAGGGTCATGGAACATTTTGATGAGAGGCGTTATGTAACATTGTGATGTTAGGGGTCATGGAGCATTTTGATGAAAAGGGTCATGGAGCATTTTGATGACAGGGGTTATGGAACATTGTGATGTCAGGGATCATCAAACATTGTGATGATAAGTGCATGTAGCATTGTGATGACAGGAGTCATGGAACATTGTGATGACAGGGTTGAGGGAGTATTGTGATGAATAGTGATGTACCATTGTGATATCAGTGGTGAGAGAGCATTTTGATTTGAAGTGCATGGAGCATTGTGATGACAAGGTTTATGGAGCATTGTGATGACAAGATTGTGGAGCACTGTGACGACAAGCGCATGGTGCATTGTGATGACATGGGTCATGGAGCATTGTGCTGACAAGCGCATGGAGCATTGTGATGACAAGGGTCATGGAGCATTGTGCTGAGAAAGGCATAGAGCATTGTGATGACAAGGGTCAAAGGGCATTGTGATGAAAAGTTCATGAAGCATTGTGGTTAAAAAGGTCACAGAGACTGTTGATGACAAGGGCATGGACCACTGTGATGACAAAGGTCATGAAGCCTTGTGATGACTGGAGTCACGGAGCATTGTGATGACAGGGGTCATGGAACATTGTGATAACAAGGGCATGGGGCATTGTGATGACAAGGGCATGGAGCATTGGTCTAATAAGTTTCATGGCTTATTGCGATGACAGTTGGAATGGCGCATTGTGATGACAAGGGCATGGAGCATTGTGATGACCAGGTCATTCATTATTGTGAAGACAGGTGTCAGGGAGCATTGTGATGACATATGTAATGGCCCATTGTGATGACAATGCCATGGAGCATTGTGATGCCAAGTGTCATGGAGGATTCTGATGACAAAGGTAATGGAGCATTGTGATGACAATGGCTTGGAGCATTGTGATGACAAGGGTCAGGGAGCATTGTGCTGACAAGTGCATGGAAAATTGTGATGACAAGGGACATGGAGCATTCTGATGACAAGCTTGTGGAGTATTTTGATGACAATGGCATGGAGCATTGTGTTGAAAATGGCATGGTGCATTTTGATGAAAAAGGCATGGAGCCTTTTTGTGACAGGGTTCAAGGAGCATTCTGACGACAAGTGTCAGGGAGCATTGTGATGACAAGTGTATCGAGAATTGTGATGACAAAGGTCATGGAGCATTGTGATGAAAAGGGCATGGAGTATTGTGATGACAGGCATCATGGAGCATTGTGATGACAAGTGTTATGGAACATTGTGATCACAAGGGTTTGGAGCATTGTGATGACAGAGGTCATGGATCATTTTGATTTCAAGGAGCATGGAGCATTGTGATGACAAGGGCATGGAGCAATGTGATCCCAAGGTTCGTGGAGGATTGTGATGGCAATGGTAATGGAGTATTGTGATGACAAGTGCATAGAACATTGTAATGACAAGGTCATGTAGCATTTTGCTGACAAAGGCATGGAGCATTGTGATGACAGGTGTCATGGAGCACTGTGATGACAAGCGTCACGGAGCATTGTGATTACAGGGGTCATGGAGCATTGGGATGACAAGGGCATGCATCATTGTGATGACAAGTGTCATGGAGCATTGGGCTGAAAATGTTCATGGAGTATTTTGATGGCAGGCATCATGGAGCATTGTGATGACTAGGGAATGGAGCATTGTGATGACAAGAGTCCCGGATCATTGTGTTGTCAGGTGATATTGAGCGTTGTGATGACTGTGGTCATGGAGAATTGTGATGATATTGGTCATGAAGCATTGTGATGAGAAGGTCATGGAGCATTGGGCTGAAAATGTTCATGGAGTATTGTGATGAAAGGGGTCATGGAGCATTGTGATGATAAGGGAATGGGGCATTTTGATGACAATGTCCTGGAGCATTGTGATGAGAAGACCATGGAGCCTTGTGATGACAAGTCTCATGGAGCATTCTGATGAAAAGGGGCATGGACCATTGTGATTACAGGGGTCTTGGAGCATTGTGATGACAAGGGCATGGAGCATTGTGATGAGAAGGCCATGGAGCATTCTGATGACATGCATCATGGAGCTTTGTGATGACAAAGGCATGGAGCATTGTGATGACAAGGGTCACGTAGCATTGTGATGAAAAGTTCATGGAGTATTGTGGTTACAAAGGTCACAGAGCCTTGTGATGATGTGGGCATGGACCACTGTGATGACAAATGTTATGAAGCATTGTGATGACTGGAGTCACAGAGCATTGTGATGACAAGGGTCATGGAGCATTGTGATGACAAGGGCATGGAGCATTGTGATGACAGGGGCATGGAGCATTGGTCTGACAAGTTTAATAGATTATTGTGATGACAGTGGGCATGGGGCATTGTGATGACAAGGGTATGGGGCATTGTGATGAGAAGGTCATGGAGTATTGTGAAGACAGGTGTCAGGGAGCATTGTGATGACATATGTCATGGTCCATTGCGATGACAATGGCATGGAGCATTGTGATGCCAAATGTAATGGAGGATTGTGATGACAAATATAATGGAGCATTGTGATGACTAGGGCTTGGAGCATTATGATGACAAGGGCCATTGAAAATTTTCATGACAAGGTCGTGAAGCATTGTGATGACAAGGTGCTGGAGCATTATGATGAGAAAACCATGGAGCATTGTGAGACAAGTCTCATGGAGCATACTGATGAAAAGGGGCATGGAGCATTGTGATTAGAGTGTCTTGGAAAATTGTGATGACAAGCGCATGGAGCATTGTGATGAGAAGGCCAAGGAGCAGTCTGATGACATGCGTCATTGAGCTTTGTGATGACAAGGGCATGGAGCATTGTAATTACAGGCGTCTTGGAACATTGTGATGAAAAAGGCATGGATCATTGTGATGAAAAAGGCATGGAGCCTTGTCATGACAGGGTTCAAGGAGCATACAGAGAACAAGTGTCAGGGAGCATTTTGATGACAAGTGTATTGAGCATTGTGATGACAAAGGTCATGGGGCATTGTGAAGAGAAGACCATAGATAATTGTGATGACGAGCGTCATGGGGCATTGTGATGACGAGCGTCATGGTGCATTGTGATGACAAGTGTTATGGAATATTGTGATCACAAGGGTTTGGAGCAGTGTTATGACAGAGGTCATGGAGCATTTTGATTTCATTGTGATGACAATAGCCTGAAGCATTATGATGATGGGCATGGTGTATTGTGATGACAGGGTTCATGGATCATTGAGATAAAAAGGGACATGGAGCATTGTGATTACAGGTGTCTTGGAGCATTGTGATGAGAAGGGTCATGGAGCCTTGTGATGACAAGGCCATAGAACATCGTGATGCCAGGGGTCATGGAGCATTGTTATCACAGGGGTAATGGAGCATTGTGATGGCAAGGGCATGGAGCATTCTGATGACATGCATCATGGAGCTTTGTGATGACAAGGGCATGTAGCACTGTGATTACAGGGGTCTTGGAGCATTGTGATGACAAGGGTCATGGAGCCTTGTGATGACAAGGCCGTGGAACGTTGTGATGGCAGGGGTCATGGAGCATTGTTATGACAGGGGTAATGGAGCATTGTGATGACAAGGGCATGGAACATTTGTCTGAAAAGTTTCATGGATTATTGTGATGAGAGTGGGCATGGAGCATTGTGATGACAAGTGCACGGAACACAGTGATACATGGGTCATGGAGGATTGTAATGACAAGGGCATGGAGCATTGTGATGAGAAGGGCATCGAGCAGTGTGATGACAAGCACCATGGAGCTTTTTGATGACAATTGCATGGAACAATGTGATGAGAGGTTTCATGGAGTATTGTGATGACAATGGCATGGAGCATTGTGATGCCAAGGGTCATGGAGCTTTGTGATGACAAAGGTCATGGAGCATTTTGATGACAAGGGCGTGGTGCATTGTGATGAGAAGGGTAGGGAGCATTGTGATGACATTGTCATGGACCAATTTGATGAAAAGGGTCATGGAACATTTTGATGAGAGGCGTTATGTAACATTGTGATGTTAGGGGTCATGGAGCATTTTGATGAAAAGGGTCATGGAGCATTTTGATGACAGGGGTTATGGAACATTGTGATGTCAGGGATCATCAAACATTGTGATGATAAGTGCATGTAGCATTGTGATGACAGGAGTCATGGAACATTGTGATGACAGGGTTGAGGGAGTATTGTGATGAATAGTGATGTACCATTGTGATATCAGTGGTGAGAGAGCATTTTGATTTGAAGTGCATGGAGCATTGTGATGACAAGGTTTATGGAGCATTGTGATGACAAGATTGTGGAGCACTGTGACGACAAGCGCATGGTGCATTGTGATGACATGGGTCATGGAGCATTGTGCTGACAAGCGCATGGAGCATTGTGATGACAAGGGTCATGGAGCATTGTGCTGAGAAAGGCATAGAGCATTGTGATGACAAGGGTCAAAGGGCATTGTGATGAAAAGTTCATGAAGCATTGTGGTTAAAAAGGTCACAGAGACTGTTGATGACAAGGGCATGGACCACTGTGATGACAAAGGTCATGAAGCCTTGTGATGACTGGAGTCACGGAGCATTGTGATGACAGGGGTCATGGAACATTGTGATAACAAGGGCATGGGGCATTGTGATGACAAGGGCATGGAGCATTGGTCTAATAAGTTTCATGGCTTATTGCGATGACAGTTGGAATGGCGCATTGTGATGACAAGGGCATGGAGCATTGTGATGACCAGGTCATTCATTATTGTGAAGACAGGTGTCAGGGAGCATTGTGATGACATATGTAATGGCCCATTGTGATGACAATGCCATGGAGCATTGTGATGCCAAGTGTCATGGAGGATTCTGATGACAAAGGTAATGGAGCATTGTGATGACAATGGCTTGGAGCATTGTGATGACAAGGGTCAGGGAGCATTGTGCTGACAAGTGCATGGAAAATTGTGATGACAAGGGACATGGAGCATTCTGATGACAAGCTTGTGGAGTATTTTGATGACAATGGCATGGAGCATTGTGTTGAAAATGGCATGGTGCATTTTGATGAAAAAGGCATGGAGCCTTTTTGTGACAGGGTTCAAGGAGCATTCTGACGACAAGTGTCAGGGAGCATTGTGATGACAAGTGTATCGAGAATTGTGATGACAAAGGTCATGGAGCATTGTGATGAAAAGGGCATGGAGTATTGTGATGACAGGCATCATGGAGCATTGTGATGACAAGTGTTATGGAACATTGTGATCACAAGGGTTTGGAGCATTGTGATGACAGAGGCCATGGATCATTTTGATTTCAAGGAGCATGGAGCATTGTGATGACAAGGGCATGGAGCAATGTGATCCCAAGGTTCATGGAGGATTGTGATGGCAATGGTAATGGAGTATTGTGATGACAAGTGCATAGAACATTGTAATGACAAGGTCATGTAGCATTTTGCTGACAAAGGCATGGAGCATTGTGATGACAGGTGTCATGGAGCACTGTGATGACAAGCGTCACGGAGCATTGTGATTACAGGGGTCATGGAGCATTGGGATGACAAGGGCATGCATCATTGTGATGACAAGTGTCATGGAGCATTGGGCTGAAAATGTTCATGGAGTATTGTGATGGCAGGCGTCATGGAGCATTGTGATGACTAGGGAATGGAGCATTGTGATGACAAGAGTCCCGGATCATTGTGTTGTCAGGTGATATTGAGCGTTGTGATGACTGTGGTCATGGAGAATTGTGATGATATTGGTCATGGAGCATTGTGATGAGAAGGTCATGGAGCATTGGGCTGAAAATGTTCATGGAGTATTGTGATGACAGGGGTCATGGAGCATTGTGATGATAAGGGAATGGGGCATTTTGATGACAATGTCCTGGAGCATTGTGATGAGAAGACCATGGAGCCTTGTGATGACAAGTCTCATGGAGCATTCTGATGAAAAGGGGCATGGACCATTGTGATTACAGGGGTCTTGGAGCATTGTGATGACAAGGGCATGGAGCATTGTGATGAGAAGGCCATGGAGCATTCTGATGACATGCATCATGGAGCTTTGTGATGACAAGGGCATGGAGCATTGTGATGACAAGGGTCACGTAGCATTGTGATGAAAAGTTCATGGAGTATTGTGGTTACAAAGGTCACAGAGCCTTGTGATGATGTGGGCATGGACCACTGTGATGACAAATGTTATGAAGCATTGTGATGACTGGAGTCACAGAGCATTGTGATGACAAGGGTCATGGAGCATTGTGATGACAAGGGCATGGAGCATTGTGATGACAGGGGCATGGAGCATTGGTCTGACAAGTTTAATAGATTATTGTGATGACAGTGGGCATGGGGCATTGTGATGACAAGGGCATGGGGCATTGTGATGAGAAGGTCATGGAGTATTGTGAAGACAGGTGTCAGGGAGCATTGTGATGACATATGTCATGGTCCATTGCGATGACAATGGCATGGAGCATTGTGATGCCAAATGTAATGGAGGACTGTGATGACAAATATAATGGAGCATTGTGATGACTAGGGCTTGGAGCATTATGATGACAAGGGCCATTGAAAATTTTCATGACAAGGTCGTGAAGCATTGTGATGACAAGGTGCTGGAGCATTATGATGAGAAAACCATGGAGCCTTGTGAGACAAGTCTCATGGAGCATACTGATGAAAAGGGGCATGGAGCATTGTGATTAGAGTGTCTTGGAAAATTGTGATGACAAGCGCATGGAGCATTGTGATGAGAAGGCCAAGGAGCAGTCTGATGGCATGCGTCATTGAGCTTTGTGATGACAAGGGCATGGAGCATTGTAATTACAGGCGTCTTGGAGCATTGTGATGAAAAAGGCATGGATCATTGTGATGAAAAAGGCATGGAGCCTTGTCATGACAGGGTTCAAGGAGCATACAGAGAACAAGTGTCAGGGAGCATTTTGATGACAAGTGTATTGAGCATTGTGATGACAAAGGTCATGGAGCATTGTGAAGAGAAGACCATAGATAATTGTGATGACGAGCGTCATGGGGCATTGTGATGACAAGTGTTATGGAATATTGTGATCACAAGGGTTTGGAGCAGTGTTATGACAGAGGTCATGGAGCATTTTGATTTCATTGTGATGACAATAGCCTGAAGCATTATGATGATGGGCATGGTGCATTGTGATGACAGGGTTCATGGATCATTGAGATAAAAAGGGACATGGAACATTGTGATTACAGGTGTCTTGGAGCATTGTGATGAGAAGGGTCATGGAGCCTTGTGATGACAAGGCCATGGAACATCGTGATGGCAGGGGTCATGGAGCATTGTTATCACAGGGGTAATGGAGCATTGTGATGGCAAGGGCATGGAGCATTCTGATGACATGCATCATGGAGCTTTGTGATGACAAGGGCATGTAGCACTGTGATTACAGGGGTCTTGGAGCATTGTGATGACAAGGGTCATGGAGCCTTGTGATGACAAGGCCGTGGAACGTTGTGATGGCAGGGGTCATGGAGCATTGTTATGACAGGGGTAATGGAGCATTGTGATGACAAGGGCATGGAACATTTGTCTGAAAAGTTTCATGGATTATTGTGATGAGAGTGGGCATGGAGCATTGTGATGACAAGGGCACGGAACACAGTGATACATGGGTCATGGAGGATTGTAATGACAAGGGCATGGAGCATTGTGATGAGAAGGGCATCGAGCAGTGTGATGACAAGCACCATGGAGCTTTTTGATGACAATTGCATGGAACAATGTGATGAGAGGTTTCATGGAGTATTGTGATGACAATGGCATGGAGCATTGTGATGCCAAGGGTCATGGAGCTTTGTGATGACAAAGGTCATGGAGCATTTTGATGACAAGGGCGTGGTGCATTGTGATGAGAAGGGTAGGGAGCATTGTGATGACATTGTCATGGACCAATTTGATGAAAAGGGTCATGGAACATTTTGATGAGAGGCGTTATGTAACATTGTGATGTTAGGGGTCATGGAGCATTTTGATGAAAAGGGTCATGGAGCATTTTGATGACAGGGGTTATGGAACATTGTGATGTCAGGGATCATCAAACATTGTGATGATAAGTGCATGTAGCATTGTGATGACAGGAGTCATGGAACATTGTGATGACAGGGTTGAGGGAGTATTGTGATGAATAGTGATGTACCATTGTGATATCAGTGGTGAGAGAGCATTTTGATTTGAAGTGCATGGAGCATTGTGATGACAAGGTTTATGGAGCATTGTGATGACAAGATTGTGGAGCACTGTGACGACAAGCGCATGGTGCATTGTGATGACATGGGTCATGGAGCATTGTGCTGACAAGCGCATGGAGCATTGTGATGACAAGGGTCATGGAGCATTGTGCTGAGAAAGGCATAGAGCATTGTGATGACAAGGGTCAAAGGGCATTGTGATGAAAAGTTCATGAAGCATTGTGGTTAAAAAGGTCACAGAGACTGTTGATGACAAGGGCATGGACCACTGTGATGACAAAGGTCATGAAGCCTTGTGATGAGTGGAGTCACGGAGCATTGTGATGACAGGGGTCATGGAACATTGTGATAACAAGGGCATGGGGCATTGTGATGACAAGGGCATGGAGCATTGGTCTAATAAGTTTCATGGCTTATTGCGATGACAGTTGGAATGGCGCATTGTGATGACAAGGGCATGGAGCATTGTGATGACCAGGTCATTCATTATTGTGAAGACAGGTGTCAGGGAGCATTGTGATGACATATGTAATGTCCCATTGTGATGACAATGCCATGGAGCATTGTGCTGCCAAGTGTCATGGAGGATTCTGATGACAAAGGTAATGGAGCATTGTGATGACAATGGCTTGGAGCATTGTGATGACAAGGGTCAGGGAGCATTGTGCTGACAAGTGCATGGAAAATTGTGATGACAAGGGACATGGAGCATTCTGATGACAAGCTTGTGGAGTATTTTGATGACAATGGCATGGAGCATTGTGTTGAAAATGGCATGGTGCATTTTGATGAAAAAGGCATGGAGCCTTTTTGTGACAGGGTTCAAGGAGCATTCTGACGACAAGTGTCAGGGAGCATTGTGATGACAAGTGTATCGAGAATTGTGATGACAAAGGTCATGGAGCATTGTGATGAAAAGGGCATGGAGTATTGTGATGACAGGCATCATGGAGCATTGTGATGACAAGTGTTATGGAACATTGTGATCACAAGGGTTTGGAGCATTGTGATGACAGAGGCCATGGATCATTTTGATTTCAAGGAGCATGGAGCATTGTGATGACAAGGGCATGGAGCAATGTGATCCCAAGGTTCATGGAGGATTGTGATGGCAATGGTAATGGAGTATTGTGATGACAAGTGCATAGAACATTGTAATGACAAGGTCATGTAGCATTTTGCTGACAAAGGCATGGAGCATTGTGATGACAGGTGTCATGGAGCACTGTGATGACAAGCGTCACGGAGCATTGTGATTACAGGGGTCATGGAGCATTGGGATGACAAGGGCATGCATCATTGTGATGACAAGTGTCATGGAGCATTGGGCTGAAAATGTTCATGGAGTATTGTGATGGCAGGCGTCATGGAGCATTGTGATGACTAGGGAATGGAGCATTGTGATGACAAGAGTCCCGGATCATTGTGTTGTCAGGTGATATTGAGCGTTGTGATGACTGTGGTCATGGAGAATTGTGATGATATTGGTCATGGAGCATTGTGATGAGAAGGTCATGGAGCATTGGGCTGAAAATGTTCATGGAGTATTGTGATGACAGGGGTCATGGAGCATTGTGATGATAAGGGAATGGGGCATTTTGATGACAATGTCCTGGAGCATTGTGATGAGAAGACCATGGAGCCTTGTGATGACAAGTCTCATGGAGCATTCTGATGAAAAGGGGCATGGACCATTGTGATTACAGGGGTCTTGGAGCATTGTGATGACAAGGGCATGGAGCATTGTGATGAGAAGGCCATGGAGCATTCTGATGACATGCATCATGGAGCTTTGTGATGACAAGGGCATGGAGCATTGTGATGACAAGGGTCACGTAGCATTGTGATGAAAAGTTCATGGAGTATTGTGGTTACAAAGGTCACAGAGCCTTGTGATGATGTGGGCATGGACCACTGTGATGACAAATGTTATGAAGCATTGTGATGACTGGAGTCACAGAGCATTGTGATGACTAGGGTCATGGAGCATTGTGATGACAAGGGCATGGAGCATTGTGATGACAGGGGCATGGAGCATTGGTCTGACAAGTTTAATAGATTATTGTGATGACAGTGGGCATGGGGCATTGTGATGACAAGGGCATGGGGCATTGTGATGAGAAGGTCATGGAGTATTGTGAAGACAGGTGTCAGGGAGCATTGTGATGACATATGTCATGGTCCATTGCGATGACAATGGCATGGAGCATTGTGATGCCAAATGTAATGGAGGACTGTGATGACAAATATAATGGAGCATTGTGATGACTAGGGCTTGGAGCATTATGATGACAAGGGCCATTGAAAATTTTCATGACAAGGTCGTGAAGCATTGTGATGACAAGGTGCTGGAGCATTATGATGAGAAAACCATGGAGCCTTGTGAGACAAGTCTCATGGAGCATACTGATGAAAAGGGGCATGGAGCATTGTGATTAGAGTGTCTTGGAAAATTGTGATGACAAGCGCATGGAGCATTGTGATGAGAAGGCCAAGGAGCAGTCTGATGGCATGCGTCATTGAGCTTTGTGATGACAAGGGCATGGAGCATTGTAATTACAGGCGTCTTGGAGCATTGTGATGAAAAAGGCATGGAGCCTTGTCATGACAGGGTTCAAGGAGCATACAGAGAACAAGTGTCAGGGAGCATTTTGATGACAAGTGTATTGAGCATTGTGATGACAAAGGTCATGGAGCATTGTGAAGAGAAGACCATAGATAATTGTGATGACGAGCGTCATGGGGCATTGTGATGACAAGTGTTATGGAATATTGTGATCACAAGGGTTTGGAGCAGTGTTATGACAGAGGTCATGGAGCATTTTGATTTCATTGTGATGACAATAGCCTGAAGCATTATGATGATGGGTATGGTGCATTGTGATGACAGGGTTCATGGATCATTGAGATAAAAAGGGACATGGAACATTGTGATTACAGGTGTCTTGGAGCATTGTGATGAGAAGGGTCATGGAGCCTTGTGATGACAAGGCCATGGAACATCGTGATGGCAGGGGTCATGGAGCATTGTTATCACAGGGGTAATGGAGCATTGTGATGGCAAGGGCATGGAGCATTCTGATGACATGCATCATGGAGCTTTGTGATGACAAGGGCATGTAGCACTGTGATTACAGGGGTCTTGGAGCATTGTGATGACAAGGGTCATGGAGCCTTGTGATGACAAGGCCGTGGAACGTTGTGATGGCAGGGGTCATGGAGCATTGTTATGACAGGGGTAATGGAGCATTGTGATGACAAGGGCATGGAACATTGGTCTGAAAAGTTTCATGGATTATTGTGATGAGAGTGGGCATGGAGCATTGTGATGACAAGGGCACGGAACACAGTGATACATGGGTCATGGAGGATTGTAATGACAAGAGCATGGAGCATTGTGATGAGAAGGGCATCGAGCAGTGTGATGACAAGCACCATGGAGCTTTTTGATGACAATTGCATGGAACAATGTGATGAGAGGTTTCATGGAGTATTGTGATGACAATGGCATGGAGCATTGTGATGCCAAGGGTCATGGAGCTTTGTGATGACAAAGGTCATGGAGCATTTTGATGACAAGGGCGTGGTGCATTGTGATGAGAAGGGTAGGGAGCATTGTGATGACATTGTCATGGACCAATTTGATGAAAAGGGTCATGGAACATTTTGATGAGAGGCGTTATGTAACATTGTGATGTTAGGGGTCATGGAGCATTTTGATGAAAAGGGTCATGGAGCATTTTGATGACAGGGGTTATGGAACATTGTGATGTCAGGGATCATGAAACATTGTGATGATAAGTGCATGTAGCATTGTGATGACAGGAGTCATGGAACATTGTGATGACAGGGTTGAGGGAGTATTGTGATGAATAGTGATGTACCATTGTGATATCAGTGGTGAGAGAGCATTTTGATTTGAAGTGCATGGAGCATTGTGATGACAAGGTTTATGGAGCATTGTGATGACAAGATTGTGGAGCACTGTGACGACAAGCGCATGGTGCATTGTGATGACATGGGTCATGGAGCATTGTGCTGAGAAAGGCATAGAGCATTGTGATGACAAGGGTCAAAGGGCATTGTGATGAAAATTTCATGAAGCATTGTGGTTAAAAAGGTCACAGAGACTGTTGATGACAAGGGCATGGACCACTGTGATGACAAAGGTCATGAAGCCTTGTGATGACTGGAGTCACGGAGCATTGTGATGACAGGGGTCATGGAACATTGTGATAACAAGGGCATGGGGCATTGTGATGACAAGGGCATGGAGCATTGGTCTAATAAGTTTCATGGCTTATTGCGATGACAGTTGGAATGGCGCATTGTGATGACAAGGGCATGGAGCATTGTGATGACCAGGTCATTCATTATTGTGAAGACAGGTGTCAGGGAGCATTGTGATGACATATGTAATGGCCCATTGTGATGACAATGCCATGGAGCATTGTGATGCCAAGTGTCATGGAGGATTCTGATGACAAAGGTAATGGAGCATTGTGATGACAATGGCTTGGAGCATTGTGATGACAAGGGTCAGGGAGCATTGTGCTGACAAGTGCATGGAAAATTGTGATGACAAGGGACATGGAGCATTCTGATGACAAGCTTGTGGAGTATTTTGATGACAATGGCATGGAGCATTGTGTTGAAAATGGCATGGTGCATTTTGATGAAAAAGGCATGGAGCCTTTTTGTGACAGGGTTCAAGGAGCATTCTGACGACAAGTGTCAGGGAGCATTGTGATGACAAGTGTATCGAGAATTGTGATGACAAAGGTCATGGAGCATTGTGATGAAAAGGGCATGGAGTATTGTGATGACAGGCATCATGGAGCATTGTGATGACAAGTGTTATGGAACATTGTGATCACAAGGGTTTGGAGCATTGTGATGACAGAGGCCATGGATCATTTTGATTTCAAGGAGCATGGAGCATTGTGATGACAAGGGCATGGAGCAATGTGATCCCAAGGTTCATGGAGGATTGTGATGGCAATGGTAATGGAGTATTGTGATGACAAGTGCATAGAACATTGTAATGACAAGGTCATGTAGCATTTTGCTGACAAAGGCATGGAGCATTGTGATGACAGGTGTCATGGAGCACTGTGATGACAAGCGTCACGGAGCATTGTGATTACAGGGGTCATGGAGCATTGGGATGACAAGGGCATGCATCATTGTGATGACAAGTGTCATGGAGCATTGGGCTGAAAATGTTCATGGAGTATTGTGATGGCAGGCGTCATGGAGCATTGTGATGACTAGGGAATGGAGCATTGTGATGACAAGAGTCCCGGATCATTGTGTTGTCAGGTGATATTGAGCGTTGTGATGACTGTGGTCATGGAGAATTGTGATGATATTGGTCATGGAGCATTGTGATGAGAAGGTCATGGAGCATTGGGCTGAAAATGTTCATGGAGTATTGTGATGACAGGGGTCATGGAGCATTGTGATGATAAGGGAATGGGGCATTTTGATGACAATGTCCTGGAGCATTGTGATGAGAAGACCATGGAGCCTTGTGATGACAAGTCTCATGGAGCATTCTGATGAAAAGGGGCATGGACCATTGTGATTACAGGGGTCTTGGAGCATTGTGATGACAAGGGCATGGAGCATTGTGATGAGAAGGCCATGGAGCATTCTGATGACATGCATCATGGAGCTTTGTGATGACAAGGGCATGGAGCATTGTGATGACAAGGGTCACGTAGCATTGTGATGAAAAGTTCATGGAGTATTGTGGTTACAAAGGTCACAGAGCCTTGTGATGATGTGGGCATGGACCACTGTGATGACAAATGTTATGAAGCATTGTGATGACTGGAGTCACAGAGCATTGTGATGACAAGGGTCATGGAGCATTGTGATGACAAGGGCATGGAGCATTGTGATGACAGGGGCATGGAGCATTGGTCTGACAAGTTTAATAGATTATTGTGATGACAGTGGGCATGGGGCATTGTGATGACAAGGGCATGGGGCATTGTGATGAGAAGGTCATGGAGTATTGTGAAGACAGGTGTCAGGGAGCATTGTGATGACATATGTCATGGTCCATTGCGATGACAATGGCATGGAGCATTGTGATGCCAAATGTAATGGAGGACTGTGATGACAAATATAATGGAGCATTGTGATGACTAGGGCTTGGAGCATTATGATGACAAGGGCCATTGAAAATTTTCATGACAAGGTCGTGAAGCATTGTGATGACAAGGTGCTGGAGCATTATGATGAGAAAACCATGGAGCCTTGTGAGACAAGTCTCATGGAGCATACTGATGAAAAGGGGCATGGAGCATTGTGATTAGAGTGTCTTGGAAAATTGTGATGACAAGCGCATGGAGCATTGTGATGAGAAGGCCAAGGAGCAGTCTGATGGCATGCGTCATTGAGCTTTGTGATGACAAGGGCATGGAGCATTGTAATTACAGGCGTCTTGGAGCATTGTGATGAAAAAGGCATGGATCATTGTGATGAAAAAGGCATGGAGCCTTGTCATGACAGGGTTCAAGGAGCATACAGAGAACAAGTGTCAGGGAGCATTTTGATGACAAGTGTATTGAGCATTGTGATGACAAAGGTCATGGAGCATTGTGAAGAGAAGACCATAGATAATTGTGATGACGAGCGTCATGGGGCATTGTGATGACAAGTGTTATGGAATATTGTGATCACAAGGGTTTGGAGCAGTGTTATGACAGAGGTCATGGAGCATTTTGATTTCATTGTGATGACAATAGCCTGAAGCATTATGATGATGGGCATGGTGCATTGTGATGACAGGGTTCATGGATCATTGAGATAAAAAGGGACATGGAACATTGTGATTACAGGTGTCTTGGAGCATTGTGATGAGAAGGGTCATGGAGCCTTGTGATGACAAGGCCATGGAACATCGTGATGGCAGGGGTCATGGAGCATTGTTATCACAGGGGTAATGGAGCATTGTGATGGCAAGGGCATGGAGCATTCTGATGACATGCATCATGGAGCTTTGTGATGACAAGGGCATGTAGCACTGTGATTACAGGGGTCTTGGAGCATTGTGATGACAAGGGTCATGGAGCCTTGTGATGACAAGGCCGTGGAACGTTGTGATGGCAGGGGTCATGGAGCATTGTTATGACAGGGGTAATGGAGCATTGTGATGACAAGGGCATGGAACATTTGTCTGAAAAGTTTCATGGATTATTGTGATGAGAGTGGGCATGGAGCATTGTGATGACAAGGGCACGGAACACAGTGATACATGGGTCATGGAGGATTGTAATGACAAGGGCATGGAGCATTGTGATGAGAAGGGCATCGAGCAGTGTGATGACAAGCACCATGGAGCTTTTTGATGACAATTGCATGGAACAATGTGATGAGAGGTTTCATGGAGTATTGTGATGACAATGGCATGGAGCATTGTGATGCCAAGGGTCATGGAGCTTTGTGATGACAAAGGTCATGGAGCATTTTGATGACAAGGGCGTGGTGCATTGTGATGAGAAGGGTAGGGAGCATTGTGATGACATTGTCATGGACCAATTTGATGAAAAGGGTCATGGAACATTTTGATGAGAGGCGTTATGTAACATTGTGATGTTAGGGGTCATGGAGCATTTTGATGAAAAGGGTCATGGAGCATTTTGATGACAGGGGTTATGGAACATTGTGATGTCAGGGATCATCAAACATTGTGATGATAAGTGCATGTAGCATTGTGATGACAGGAGTCATGGAACATTGTGATGACAGGGTTGAGGGAGTATTGTGATGAATAGTGATGTACCATTGTGATATCAGTGGTGAGAGAGCATTTTGATTTGAAGTGCATGGAGCATTGTGATGACAAGGTTTATGGAGCATTGTGATGACAAGATTGTGGAGCACTGTGACGACAAGCGCATGGTGCATTGTGATGACATGGGTCATGGAGCATTGTGCTGACAAGCGCATGGAGCATTGTGATGACAAGGGTCATGGAGCATTGTGCTGAGAAAGGCATAGAGCATTGTGATGACAAGGGTCAAAGGGCATTGTGATGAAAAGTTCATGAAGCATTGTGGTTAAAAAGGTCACAGAGACTGTTGATGACAAGGGCATGGACCACTGTGATGACAAAGGTCATGAAGCCTTGTGATGACTGGAGTCACGGAGCATTGTGATGACAGGGGTCATGGAACATTGTGATAACAAGGGCATGGGGCATTGTGATGACAAGGGCATGGAGCATTGGTCTAATAAGTTTCATGGCTTATTGCGATGACAGTTGGAATGGCGCATTGTGATGACAAGGGCATGGAGCATTGTGATGACCAGGTCATTCATTATTGTGAAGACAGGTGTCAGGGAGCATTGTGATGACATATGTAATGTCCCATTGTGATGACAATGCCATGGAGCATTGTGATGCCAAGTGTCATGGAGGATTCTGATGACAAAGGTAATGGAGCATTGTGATGACAATGGCTTGGAGCATTGTGATGACAAGGGTCAGGGAGCATTGTGCTGACAAGTGCATGGAAAATTGTGATGACAAGGGACATGGAGCATTCTGATGACAAGCTTGTGGAGTATTTTGATGACAATGGCATGGAGCATTGTGTTGAAAATGGCATGGTGCATTTTGATGAAAAAGGCATGGAGCCTTTTTGTGACAGGGTTCAAGGAGCATTCTGACGACAAGTGTCAGGGAGCATTGTGATGACAAGTGTATCGAGAATTGTGATGACAAAGGTCATGGAGCATTGTGATGAAAAGGGCATGGAGTATTGTGATGACAGGCATCATGGAGCATTGTGATGACAAGTGTTATGGAACATTGTGATCACAAGGGTTTGGAGCATTGTGATGACAGAGGCCATGGATCATTTTGATTTCAAGGAGCATGGAGCATTGTGATGACAAGGGCATGGAGCAATGTGATCCCAAGGTTCATGGAGGATTGTGATGGCAATGGTAATGGAGTATTGTGATGACAAGTGCATAGAACATTGTAATGACAAGGTCATGTAGCATTTTGCTGACAAAGGCATGGAGCATTGTGATGACAGGTGTCATGGAGCACTGTGATGACAAGCGTCACGGAGCATTGTGATTACAGGGGTCATGGAGCATTGGGATGACAAGGGCATGCATCATTGTGATGACAAGTGTCATGGAGCATTGGGCTGAAAATGTTCATGGAGTATTGTGATGGCAGGCGTCATGGAGCATTGTGATGACTAGGGAATGGAGCATTGTGATGACAAGAGTCCCGGATCATTGTGTTGTCAGGTGATATTGAGCGTTGTGATGACTGTGGTCATGGAGAATTGTGATGATATTGGTCATGGAGCATTGTGATGAGAAGGTCATGGAGCATTGGGCTGAAAATGTTCATGGAGTATTGTGATGACAGGGGTCATGGAGCATTGTGATGATAAGGGAATGGGGCATTTTGATGACAATGTCCTGGAGCATTGTGATGAGAAGACCATGGAGCCTTGTGATGACAAGTCTCATGGAGCATTCTGATGAAAAGGGGCATGGACCATTGTGATTACAGGGGTCTTGGAGCATTGTGATGACAAGGGCATGGAGCATTGTGATGAGAAGGCCATGGAGCATTCTGATGACATGCATCATGGAGCTTTGTGATGACAAGGGCATGGAGCATTGTGATGACAAGGGTCACGTAGCATTGTGATGAAAAGTTCATGGAGTATTGTGGTTACAAAGGTCACAGAGCCTTGTGATGATGTGGGCATGGACCACTGTGATGACAAATGTTATGAAGCATTGTGATGACTGGAGTCACAGAGCATTGTGATGACTAGGGTCATGGAGCATTGTGATGACAAGGGCATGGAGCATTGTGATGACAGGGGCATGGAGCATTGGTCTGACAAGTTTAATAGATTATTGTGATGACAGTGGGCATGGGGCATTGTGATGACAAGGGCATGGGGCATTGTGATGAGAAGGTCATGGAGTATTGTGAAGACAGGTGTCAGGGAGCATTGTGATGACATATGTCATGGTCCATTGCGATGACAATGGCATGGAGCATTGTGATGCCAAATGTAATGGAGGACTGTGATGACAAATATAATGGAGCATTGTGATGACTAGGGCTTGGAGCATTATGATGACAAGGGCCATTGAAAATTTTCATGACAAGGTCGTGAAGCATTGTGATGACAAGGTGCTGGAGCATTATGATGAGAAAACCATGGAGCCTTGTGAGACAAGTCTCATGGAGCATACTGATGAAAAGGGGCATGGAGCATTGTGATTAGAGTGTCTTGGAAAATTGTGATGACAAGCGCATGGAGCATTGTGATGAGAAGGCCAAGGAGCAGTCTGATGGCATGCGTCATTGAGCTTTGTGATGACAAGGGCATGGAGCATTGTAATTACAGGCGTCTTGGAGCATTGTGATGAAAAAGGCATGGAGCCTTGTCATGACAGGGTTCAAGGAGCATACAGAGAACAAGTGTCAGGGAGCATTTGATGACAAGTGTATTGAGCATTGTGATGACAAAGGTCATGGAGCATTGTGAAGAGAAGACCATAGATAATTGTGATGACGAGCGTCATGGGGCATTGTGATGACAAGTGTTATGGAATATTGTGATCACAAGGGTTTGGAGCAGTGTTATGACAGAGGTCATGGAGCATTTTGATTTCATTGTGATGACAATAGCCTGAAGCATTATGATGATGGGCATGGTGCATTGTGATGACAGGGTTCATGGATCATTGAGATAAAAAGGGACATGGAACATTGTGATTACAGGTGTCTTGGAGCATTGTGATGAGAAGGGTCATGGAGCCTTGTGATGACAAGGCCATGGAACATCGTGATGGCAGGGGTCATGGAGCATTGTTATCACAGGGGTAATGGAGCATTGTGATGGCAAGGGCATGGAGCATTCTGATGACATGCATCATGGAGCTTTGTGATGACAAGGGCATGTAGCACTGTGATTACAGGGGTCTTGGAGCATTGTGATGACAAGGGTCATGGAGCCTTGTGATGACAAGGCCGTGGAACGTTGTGATGGCAGGGGTCATGGAGCATTGTTATGACAGGGGTAATGGAGCATTGTGATGACAAGGGCATGGAACATTGGTCTGAAATGTTTCATGGATTATTGTGATGAGAGTGGGCATGGAGCATTGTGATGACAAGGGCACGGAACACAGTGATACATGGGTCATGGAGGATTGTAATGACAAGGGCATGGAGCATTGTGATGAGAAGGGCATCGAGCAGTGTGATGACAAGCACCATGGAGCTTTTTGATGACAATTGCATGGAACAATGTGATGAGAGGTTTCATGGAGTATTGTGATGACAATGGCATGGAGCATTGTGATGCCAAGGGTCATGGAGCTTTGTGATGACAAAGGTCATGGAGCATTTTGATGACAAGGGCGTGGTGCATTGTGATGAGAAGGGTAGGGAGCATTGTGATGACATTGTCATGGACCAATTTGATGAAAAGGGTCATGGAACATTTTGATGAGAGGCGTTATGTAACATTGTGATGTTAGGGGTCATGGAGCATTTTGATGAAAAGGGTCATGGAGCATTTTGATGACAGGGGTTATGGAACATTGTGATGTCAGGGATCATCAAACATTGTGATGATAAGTGCATGTAGCATTGTGATGACAGGAGTCATGGAACATTGTGATGACAGGGTTGAGGGAGTATTGTGATGAATAGTGATGTACCATTGTGATATCAGTGGTGAGAGAGCATTTTGATTTGAAGTGCATGGAGCATTGTGATGACAAGGTTTATGGAGCATTGTGATGACAAGATTGTGGAGCACTGTGACGACAAGCGCATGGTGCATTGTGATGACATGGGTCATGGAGCATTGTGCTGAGAAAGGCATAGAGCATTGTGATGACAAGGGTCAAAGGGCATTGTGATGAAAAGTTCATGAAGCATTGTGGTTAAAAAGGTCACAGAGACTGTTGATGACAAGGGCATGGACCACTGTGATGACAAAGGTCATGAAGCCTTGTGATGACTGGAGTCACGGAGCATTGTGATGACAGGGGTCATGGAATATTGTGATAACAAGGGCATGGGGCATTGTGATGACAAGGGCATGGAGCATTGGTCTAATAAGTTTCATGGCTTATTGCGATGACAGTTGGAATGGCGCATTGTGATGACAAGGGCATGGAGCATTGTGATGACCAGGTCATTCATTATTGTGAAGACAGGTGTCAGGGAGCATTGTGATGACATATGTAATGGCCCATTGTGATGACAATGCCATGGAGCATTGTGATGCCAAGTGTCATGGAGGATTCCGATGACAAAGGTAATGGAGCATTGTGATGACAATGGCTTGGAGCATTGTGATGACAAGGGTCAGGGAGCATTGTGCTGACAAGTGCATGGAAAATTGTGATGACAAGGGACATGGAGCATTCTGATGACAAGCTTGTGGAGTATTTTGATGACAATGGCATGGAGCATTGTGTTGAAAATGGCATGGTGCATTTTGATGAAAAAGGCATGGAGCCTTTTTGTGACAGGGTTCAAGGAGCATTCTGACGACAAGTGTCAGGGAGCATTGTGATGACAAGTGTATCGAGAATTGTGATGACAAAGGTCATGGAGCATTGTGATGAAAAGGGCATGGAGTATTGTGATGACAGGCATCATGGAGCATTGTGATGACAAGTGTTATGGAACATTGTGATCACAAGGGTTTGGAGCATTGTGATGACAGAGGCCATGGATCATTTTGATTTCAAGGAGCATGGAGCATTGTGATGACAAGGGCATGGAGCAATGTGATCCCAAGGTTCATGGAGGATTGTGATGGCAATGGTAATGGAGTATTGTGATGACAAGTGCATAGAACATTGTAATGACAAGGTCATGTAGCATTTTGCTGACAAAGGCATGGAGCATTGTGATGACAGGTGTCATGGAGCACTGTGATGACAAGCGTCACGGAGCATTGTGATTACAGGGGTCATGGAGCATTGGGATGACAAGGGCATGCATCATTGTGATGATAAGTGTCATGGAGCATTGGGCTGAAAATGTTCATGGAGTATTGTGATGACAGGCGTCATGGAGCATTGTGATGACTAGGGAATGGAGCATTGTGATGACAAGAGTCCCGGATCATTGTGTTGTCAGGTGATATTGAGCGTTGTGATGACTGTGGTCATGGAGAATTGTGATGATATTGGTCATGGAGCATTGTGATGAGAAGGTCATGGAGCATTGGGCTGAAAATGTTCATGGAGTATTGTGATGACAGGGGTCATGGAGCATTGTGATGATAAGGGAATGGGGCATTTTGATGACAATGTCCTGGAGCATTGTGATGAGAAGACCATGGAGCCTTGTGATGACAAGTCTCATGGAGCATTCTGATGAAAAGGGGCATGGACCATTGTGATTACAGGGGTCTTGGAGCATTGTGATGACAAGGGCATGGAGCATTGTGATGAGAAGGCCATGGAGCATTCTGATGACATGCATCATGGAGCTTTGTGATGACAAGGGCATGGAGCATTGTGATTACAGGGGTCTTGGAGCATTGTGATGAAAAAGGCATGGAGCCTTGTCATGAAAGGGTTCAGGGAGCATACTGATGGCAAGAGTCAGGGAGCATTGTGATGACATGTGTATTGCGCATTGTGATGACAAATGTCATGGTGCATTGTGATGAGAAGTCCATGGATAATTGTGATGAGTAGCGTCATGGGGTATTGTGATGACAAGTGTTATGGAACATTGTGATCACAAGGCTTTGGAGCATTTTGATGACAGAGGTCATGGAGCATTTTGATTTCATTGTGATGACAAGAGCATGAAGCATTATGATGATGGGCATGGTGCATTGTGATGACAGGGTTCATGGAGCATTGTGATGAAAGGTGGCATGGAGCTTTGGTCTGACAAGTTTCATGGATTATTTTGATGACAGTGGGCATGGCACATTGTGATGACAAGGTCATGGAGCATTGTGATGACAAGGTCATGGAGTATTGTGAAGACAGGTGTCAGGGAGCATTGTGATGACATATGTCATGTTCCATTGTGATGACAATAGCACGGAGCATTGTGATGCCAAGTGTCATGGAGGATTGTTGTGACAAATGTAAAGGAGCATTGTGATGATAAGCGCATGGAGCATTGAGATGACAAGGGCCATTGATAATTTTAATGTCCATGTCCTGAAACATTGTGATGACAAGCGCATGGAGCTTCCTATGACAGGGGTCATGGAGCATTGCGATGACATGTGCATGGAGTATTGTTATGACAAGAGCATATAACATTGTGATGAGAAGTGCCATGGAGCATTGTGATGACAAGGACGTGTAGAATTGTGAGGACAAGAGACATTGAGCTTTGAGATGACCAGGGCATGGAGCATTGTGATGGCAAAACCGTGGAGAATTGTGATGAGAAGACCTTGGGTAATTGTGATGACGAGCATCATGGAGCACTGTAATGACAAGGGGCATGAAGCATTGTGATGACAGGTGTCAGGGAGCATTGTGATGACAGGGGTCATGGAGCATTGTGATGACAAGGACATGGAGCATTGTGATGACAAGGGTACGGAACATTGTGATGAAAAGTGCCATTGAGAATTTTGATGATAAAGTCGTGAAGCATTGTGATGACAAACAATTGGAGCTTGCTATGACAGGGGTCATGGAACATTGCAATGACAAGTGCATGGAGAATTGTGATGTAACGAGCATGTAACGTTGTGATGAGAAGTGTCATGTAGCATTGTGATGACAAGTACATGGAGAATTGTTATGACAAGGGACATGGAGCATTGTGATAACCAGGGAATGGAGCATTGTGATGACAGGGGTCATGGAGCATTATTATGACAAGGGCCATGGTGCATTCTGATATAAGATATCATTTATGAAGGGAATGTAAACCTGGCTACATATGAACTGAATTCGGAAAGAGAACAGAGTCTAAGATTTAGAAAACACTCTTATGCTTGCTTAAGGGGGTAGGAGAGGTGGGGAGACTCACAAAACCAGAGTTTGATATTAACACAGGTACCGTTCCATAATCCAAATACAGAAGAGACAAGCCCGACTCCTTCCTCAGTGAATGGGACTCAACATCCCTATTCCCCACAGAGAAATATATCTGACTAGTAAGGATCTTAAAACCTATGTATTGATATGTCTCCATAAGGGAACCAAGTGTGTCTAGAATGACATAAACACGGCAGTGAGAATCAGCTCAAACCCACTATAAAAAGGAATTTCAAAACAAAACAAAGAAACAGTGAAATTCTTACACAATACCTTCAGGGGTTCTGATGAAACTTGGAATGACCCTATCTACAACAACAGCTGGATGTGGCATAAGGCTGTTCACTTGGGACTGAGAGGATTGGTGAGATTGGGTGTGAAAATGCAGACGCTTTAAAGCAATAATGCCTGCCACTGATTCCATGGTTCCCAACTCTCCAGGTAGAAGGGAATATCACTACAGTTATAACATGTATGGGAAACCTAGAGAATGGACACCATCTGATGGTGAAAGGTTTCTAAAACTCTACTAATTTTTTTCTCTCCATGTGCTGCAGCTTGACATTCCAACTGCCTTAATATCAATCTCCCAACTTGGAGAGTCAGCCCCTATAACCTCCTGGTTCGCACAGTTGGCACATTGTGCAGAGGATATAAGGGAAGAGGGAGAACCAATGAGAGAGTAGCTGTAGGCATTTGGACGACCACATGTCACTCTAATTTCCCGTCACGAAGAAGAATTAACCAAACTCTCAGCCTGCCCCACCCCAATAACTAGTATAGGTCCTGAAGCAAAATTGTGGGTTTGCGGTCAGCTCACAAAAACACAAGTTGAAAAATGGAGCTCAGGGGCACAGCAATTCACTAACTTGCAGAGTTATACAGGACTACTCTCTTCCAAAAATCTGTTGACGAAAAGCCATGAGGCGGACTTGAAAATGAGGGAGATTTGCACGAAACAGATTTCCAGAAGTACATTGGAATCGCCTTTAAACACAGGAAAAGCATCACAACTTCGACAATTATGGAATTGTCCATAAAGGGCGCATGTGTTTTCCCCTGAATATATTCAGGAGAAAACGCATACACCCATTTTGGCCAACCAAGCAACCGCACAATGCAAATCTGCACTACAAAGAAGTATCACTTCCCACCAGTCAAAAGGGATATCCGTAAAATGTGTAAAAACCAGAAAGGCAAGAGGGGCTCTGGAGAACAGGGAGCCTTGTTATGCTGATGGGTGGGATGTAGATTGCCAACAGCCACTCTGGAGGAGTGCATTGTTTTCCCTAAAAGAATTACACAACAGAGCTTCACAACCTAAGGCACTTCCAGTCATGGGAATATACCTTGGGAAAATTGAAAATCAATAAGACACAGCCAACCCAAAATATAGGGCAGCACTGCTTACAAGAACCTCGACTTCGGGACACCTTAAATATCCCAGGAAAGACAAAAATTGTAAAGAAATTGTGGTACATACGTACGAAGGAATATCCCTCAGCCATGAAATCAATGTCATAAGGCCAGTAGCAGCATAATGAGTGGATTCATGTACGATGATTGTAACTGAAATAAGTCACACAGAAAAAGAAACTTATCATAAGATATCACTTATGAAGGTCTTGTAAACATGGCTACACATGAACTGAATTAGGAAAGAGAAGAGTCTCACATTTAGAAAACACTCTTATGCCTGCTCAAGAGGAAAGGAGAGGTGGGGTGATGCATAAAACCAGAGTTTGATATTAGCACAGGTACGGTTGCATAATCCAAATACAGAATAGACAAGACCAACTCTTTCCTCACTGAATGGGGCTCAACACCCCTATTCCCCGCAGAGTAGTATATCTGACTAGTAAGAATCTTAAAACCTATGTATTGATATGTCTCCATAAGGTAACCAAGTGTGTCTAGAACGACATAAACACGGCAGTGAGAATCAGCTCAAACCCACTATAAAAATGAATTTCAAAACAAAACAAATAAACAGTGAAATTCTTACACAATACCTTCAGGGGTTCTGATGAAACTTAGAATGACCCTATCTACAACAACAGCTGGATGTGGCATAAGGCTGGTCACTTGGGACTGAGAGGATTGGTGAGATTTGGTGAGAAAATGCAGACCGTTTAAAGCAATAATACCTGGCACACATTCCATGGTTCCCAACTCTCCCGTTAGAAGGGAATATCACTACAGTTATAACATGTATGGGAAACCTAGAGAATGGACACCATCTGATGGTGAAAGGTTTCTAAAACTCTACTAATTTTTTTCTGTCCTTGTGCACCAGTTTGACATTCCAACTGCTTTAGTATCAATCTCCCAAATTGGAGAGTCAGCACCTTAACCTCCTGGTTCGCACTGTTGGCACGTTTTGCAGAGGATATAAGGGAAGAGGGAGAAAAAATTAGAGAGTAGCTGTAGGCATTTGGATGGCCACATGTCACTCTAAATTCCCGTAACGAAGAAGAATTAACAAACTCTGAGCCAGCCTCCCCAATGGAACCAGTATAGGTCCTGAAGCAAAATTGTGGATTGGCAGTCAGCCTACAAAAACGCGAGTTGAAAAATGGAGCTCAGGGGCACAGCAATTCACTAACTTGCGGAGTTATAAAGGACTACTCTCTTCCAAAAATCTGTTGAGAGAAAGCCATGAGGCGGACTTGAAAATGAGGCAGAAGTGCACGAAACAGATTTCCAGAAGTACATTGGAATCGCCTTTAAACACAGGAAAAGCATCAAAACTTCGACAATTATGGAATTGTCCATAAAGGGTGCATGCGTTTTCTCCTGAATATATTCAGGAGAAAACGCATGCGCCCATTTTGGCCAACCAAGCAACCGCACAATGCAAATCTGCACTACAAAGAAGTATCACTTCCAACCGGTCAAAAGGGACATCCGTAAAATGTGTAAAAACCAGAAAGGCAAGACAGGCCCTGGAGAACTGGGAGCCTTGTTATGCTGATGGGCGGGATGTAAATTGCCAACTGCCTCTCTGGAGGAGTGCATTGTGTTCCCTAAAACAAGTAAACAACAGAGCTACAGAGCCAAGGGCACTTCCAGTCTAGGGAATATACCTTGGGAAAACTGAAAATCAATAAGACAGAGCCACCCCAAAATTTAGGGCTGCACTGCTTACAAGGACCTCAACTTGGGTACACCTTAAATATCCCAGGAAATATAAAAATGATTCAAAAAATTGTGGTACTTACGTACGATGGAATATCCCTCAGCCATGAAATCAATGTCATAAGACCAGTAGCAGCAAAATGGGTGGATTCAGGTACGATGATTCTAAGTGAAATAAGTCACACAGAAAAAGAAACTTATCATAAGATATCACTTATGAAGATCCTGTAAACATGGCTACACTTGAACTGAGTTAGGAAAGAGAACAGTGTCTCACATTTAGAAAACACTCTTATGCCTGCTTAAGGGGGAAGGAGAGGTGGGGTGATGCATAAAACCAGAGTTTGATATAAGCACAGGTACCGTTCCAAAAACCAACTATGGAATAGACAAGACCTACACCTTCCTCAGTGAAAGGGACTCAAAACGGCATATTTCCCGCAGAGGAAAATATCTGACTAGTAAGAATCTTAAAACCTATGTATTGATGTGTCTCCATAAGGGAATCAAGTGTGTCTAGACTGGCATAAACATGGCAGCGAGAATCAGCTCAAACCCACTATAAAAAGGAATTTCAAAAACAAAACAAAAAAACTGGGAAATTGTTTATAATTCCTTCAGGGTCTCTGATGACACCTGGAATGACCCTATGTACAACGACAGCTGGATGTGGCATAAGGCTAGACACTTGGGACTGAGAGGATTGGTGAGATTGGGTGAGCAAATGCAGACCCTTTAAATCACAAATGCCTGGCACCTACTCCATGGGTCCCAACTCTCCAAGTTGAAGGGAATATTACTACAGCTATAAGATGTACGGGAAACCTAGAGAACGGACACACTGTGAATATGAAAGGTTTCTAAAACTCAACGAATAGTCCCTCTCCTGGTGCTCCTGTTTGACTTTCCATCTGCTTTACTATCAACCTCCCAACTTGCAGAGACAGCCCCTTTAACCTCCTGGTTCGCACAGGTTTCCAATTTGGCAGAGGATAAAAGGGAAGAGGGAGAACCAATGAGAGAGTAGCTGTTAGGCATTTGGACGGGCACATATCACTCTAAACTCCCGGCAGGAAGAAGAATTAACCAAAGTCTCAGCCCCCCACCGGGAACCAGCATAGGCCTTGAACCAAAATTTTGGACTCGCGGTCAGCTCACCAATAACGAGTTGAAAAATGGAGCTCAGGGGCACAGCAATTCACAAACTGGCCGAGTAATAAAGGACAACTATCGTCCAAAAATCTGTTGAGGAAAGGCAACGATGCACACTTGAAAGCGAGGCAGAATAGCAGGAAACAGATTTCAAGAAGTACATTAGAATCGCCTTTAAAGCACAGGAAGTGGGGCACAACTTCGACAATGATGCACTTGGCCAAAAAGGGCGTATGCGTTTTCTCCTGAATATATTCAGGAGAAAACGCATACGCCCTTTTTGGCCAAGCAAGCAAGCGGGCAATGCAAATCTGCACTACAAAGAAGTATCACTTCCCACCGGTCAAAAGGGACATCCACAAAATGTGTAAAAACAAGAAAGGCAAGACAGACCCTGGAGAACAGGGAGCCTTGATATGCTGATGGGTGGGATGTAAATTGCCAACTGCCTCTCTGGAGGAGTACATTGTGTTCCCTAAAACAAGTAAAGAACAGAGCTACAGAGCCAAGGGCACTTCCAGTCTAGGGAATATACCTTGGGAAAACTGAAAATCAATAAGACAGAGCCACCCCAAAATTTAGGGCTGCACTGCTTACAAGGACCTCAACTTGGATACACCTTAAATATCCCAGGAAATATAAAAATGGTTCGAAAAATTGTGGTATTTACGTACGATGGAATATCCCTTAGCCATGAAATCAATGTCATAAGACCAGTAGCAGCAAAATGGGTGGATTCAGGTACGATGATTCTAAGTGAAATAAGTCACACAGAAAAAGAAACTTATCATAAGATATCACTTATGAAGATCCTGTAAACATGGCTACACTTGAACAGAGTTAGGAAAGAGAACAGTGTCTCATATTTAGAAAACACTCTTATGCCTGCTTAAGGGGGAAGGAGAGGTGGGGTGATGCATAAAACCAGAGTTTGATATAAGCACAGGTACCGTTCCAAAAACCAACTATGGAATAGACAAGACCTACACCTTCCTCAGTGAAAGGGACTCAAAACACCATATTTCCCACAGAGGAATATATCTGACTAGTAAGAATCTTAAAACCTATGTATGGATATGTCTCCGTAAGGGAATGAAGTGTGTCTAGACTGGCATAAACATGGCAGCGAGAATCAGCTCAAACCCACTATAAAAAGGAATTTCAAAAAAAAAAAAAACTGGGAAATTCCTTACAAGTCTTTCAGGGTCTCTGATTAAACCTAGAATGACCCTATCTACAACGACAGTTGGATTTGGCATAAGGAGGGACACTTGGGACGGAGACGATTGGTGAGATTGGGTGAGCAAATGCAGACCCTTTAAACAGAAATGCCTGGCACCCATTCCATGGGTCCCAACTCTCCAGGTTGAAGGGAATATTACTACAGCTATAACATGTACGGGAAACCTAGAGAACGGACACACTGTGAATACGAAAGGTTTCTAAAGCTCAACGAATAGTCCCTCTCCTGGTGCTCCGCTTTGACTTTCCATCTGCTGTACTATCAACCTCCCAACTTGGAGAGACAGCCCCTTTAACCTCCTGGTTCGCACAGGTTGCCAATTTGGCAGAGGATGAAAGGGAAGAGGGAGAACCAATGAGAGAGTAGCTGTTACGCATTTGGAGGGGGAAATATCACTGTAATTTCCCGGCAGGAAGAAGAATTAACCAAAGTCTCAGCCACCCACCGGGAACCAGTATAGGTCCTGAACCAAAATTTTGGACATGCAGTCAGCTCACCAAAAACGAGTTGAAAAATGGAGCTCAGGGGCACAGCAATTCACAAACTGGCCGAGTAAAAAAGGACAACTATCGTCCAAAAATCTGTTGAGGAAAGGCAACGAGGCGGACTTGAAAGCGAGGCAGAATAGCAGGAAACGGATTTCAAGAGGTACGTTGGAATCGCCTTTAAAGCACAGGAAGAGGGGCACAACTTCG